>NC_069499.1:197000749-197230749 GCF_027579735.1 Bombina bombina
ATAATAATAGGCGTATAAATAGCTGACGGTTTGTTAAAAGGACATGATACGCTAAATGTTTCTGTTGTGCATATAAAAGAGAAATATAAAAGCAAGACTTCCATTGCTCTAGTGTTTATTGGCTGATAGAGATAACTCACAAAGAAATTATTTGCTTTTATTCAGAACAGGAACATTTTTATTTTTCACACATTTTGAAAAGCTCTATTTTCACTGAGCAAATCATCCCTTTAAAAATGAGGCAATGTTATTCCACCGCGAATGAGGCAATGAGACTGATGGACTTGCTTATTTTTTTCTAGTGCCCCAATTTGCTCCACAAAATGTCCACATGGTCAATACAGAGTCTGGACCCCTGTTGGAATGGGAGGATGTTGCACCAGCGCTGGAAAACTACAGCCTGCTGGGATACCGAGTGCAGTGGGAACATGACAACATAACTCAGGTATGTAAGGTCATCAGCCAGACATAACCTGTGTACGAGCGGCTATCTGCATCTAGCTGTCATTCCCGTACACTGAGATAATTACTTGTCTGCAGTTCAGCTCCTACTTAGTTTGATGCAGTTTTCTGAGTGTGAATATGCACCGGCGCTCAGATCAGTTACGTTTGTTTTGCTGCATCATAGGTGCACTGTACATTTAGTAAGGAAATTAAAGGTAACATGGTATAGTTAAAGGGACAGTCTACACCAGAATTGTTATTGTTTAAAAAGATACATAATGCCTTTACTACCCATTCCCCAGCTTTGCATAACCAACATTGTTATATTAATATACTTTATAACCTTTAAACCTCTAAATTTCTGCCTATTTCTAAGCCACTACAGACAGCCTCTTATCACATGCTATTTTATTTGCTTTTCACAAAAGGAGACTGCTAGTTCATGTGAGCCATATAGATATCATTGTGCTAACGCCCGTGGTTTGTGGCAGACACTGCACTAATTGGATAAAATGCAAGTCAAAAGATAATAAATAAAAAGTCATGTGGTTAGGAGGCTGTCAGAAAATGTTTTAATTATGCTCCTGAGGAAGGGGTGTGGTTCTGAAACGCGTTGTGATTACTGTTTGGTCAGAAAGACCAGTTCCCTCAAACGTGTCATAACTAAAAAATACATCACTTAGTGATCAGGGTTTAACTGTCCCAAATATCAAACCCCATAAATGTGTGTTTCTAAAAGTAAATACCTTAAAGGGATAGGAAAGTCAAAATTAAACTTGCATGATTCAGATAGAGCATTCAATTTTAAGACACTTTTAAATTCACTTCTATTTTCAAATGGGCTTCGTTCTCTTGGTATCCCTCCTTGAAAATGAATATGCACATATCCTATACTAGTAGGAGCTAGTTGCTGATTGGTGCCTGCACACATCTGTCTCTTGTGATTGGCTAACTAGATGTGTTCAGCTAGCTGCCAGTAGTGCAATGCATTTTCTTCAGCAAAGGATAAAAAGAGAATGAAGCAAATTTGATAATAGAAGTAAATTGGAAAGTTGTATACAATTGCATGTTCTATCCAAATCATGAAAGAAAAATTTGGTGTTTCCTGTCCCTTTAAAGCGACAGTACAGTCAAATTCATGATTCGCATAACGTGCACAATTTAAAAAAACTTTCCAATTTTCTTTTGTTATCAATTTTTTTAAAACTTGTGCTTACTTTATACCCGATTGTAGTCAAACTTGAAAGTGTTGTAAAAGGTAATAACACACACACTCTCTCATACACTACACACACACTCTCATACACTACACACACTCTCATACACTACACACACTCTCATACACTACACACACTCTCATACACTACACACACTCTCATACATTACACACACTCTCATACATTACACACACTCTCATACACTACACACACTCTCATACACTACACACACTCTCATACACTACACACACTCTCATACACTACACACACTCTCATACACTACACACACTCTCATACACTACACACACACTCTCATACACTACACACACACTCTCATACACTACACACACACACTCTCATACACTACACACTCTCATACACTACACACACTCTTACACTACACACTCTTACACTACACACTCTTACACTACACACTCTTACACTACACACTCTTACACTACACACTCTCTTACACTACACACTCTTTTACACTACACACTCTCATGCAACGCAACACGCACACTCTCATGCAACGCAACACGCACACTCTCATGCAACGCAACACGCACACTCTCATGCAACGCAACACACACACACTCTCATGCAACGCAACACACACGCACTCTCATGCAACGCAACGCACACGCACTCTCATGCAACGCAACGCACACGCACTCTCATGCAACGCAACGCACACGCACTCTCATGCAACGCAACGCACACGCACTCTCATGCAACGCAACGCACACGCACTCTCATGCAACGCAACGCACACGCACTCTCATGCAACGCAACGCACACGCACTCTCATGCAACGCAACGCACACACGCACTCTCATGCAACGCAACGCACACACGCACTCTCATGCAACGCAACGCACACACGCACTCTCATGCAACGCAACGCACACACGCACTCTCATGCAACGCAACGCACACACGCACTCTCATGCAACGCACACACGCACTCTCATGCAACGCACACACGCACTCTCATGCAACGCAACGCACACACGCACTCTCATGCAACGCAACGCACACACGCACTCTCATGCAACGCAACGCACACACGCACTCTCATGCAACGCAACGCACACACGCACTCTCATGCAACGCAACGCACACACGCACTCTCATGCAACGCAACGCACACACGCACTCTCATGCAACGCAACGCACACACGCACTCTCATGCAACGCAACGCACACACGCACTCTCATGCAACGCAACGCACACACGCACTCTCATGCAACGCAACGCACACACGCACTCTCATGCAACGCAACGCACACACGCACTCTCATGCAACGCAACGCACACACGCACTCTCACGCAACGCAACGCACACACGCACTCTCATGCAACGCAACGCAACGCACACACGCACTCTCATGCAACGCAACGCACACACGCACTCTCATGCAACGCAACGCACACACGCACTCTCATGCAACGCAACGCACACACGCACTCTCATGCAACGCAACGCACACACGCACTCTCATGCAACGCAACGCACACACGCACTCTCATGCAACGCAACGCACACACGCACTCTCATGCAACGCAACGCACACACGCACTCTCATGCAACGCAACGCACACACGCACTCTCATGCAACGCAACGCACACACGCACTCTCATGCAACGCAACGCACACACGCACTCTCATGCAACGCAACGCACACACGCACTCTCATGCAACGCAACGCACACACGCACTCTCATGCAACGCAACGCACACACGCACTCTCATGCAACGCAACGCACACACGCACTCTCATGCAACGCAACGCACACACGCACTCTCATGCAACGCAACGCACACACGCACTCTCATGCAACGCAACGCACACACGCACTCTCATGCAACGCAACGCACACACGCACTCTCATGCAACGCAACGCACACACGCACTCTCATGCAACGCAACGCACACACGCACTCTCATGCAACGCAACGCACACACGCACTCTCATGCAACGCAACGCACACACGCACTCTCATGCAACGCAACGCACACACGCACTCTCATGCAACGCAACGCACACACGCACTCTCATGCAACGCAACGCACACACGCACTCTCATGCAACGCAACGCACACACACACACACACGCACTCTCATGCAACGCAACGCACACACGCACACACACGCACTCTCATGCAACGCAACGCACACACTCTCATGCGCTACCCACACTTTACAAACAAACCAACCCGTGGTTTGAAGAACTTTGCTTTAGAACAAATAATCACATTAAACAAATACCTATTTCAGACATGTAAACACTTAATGACCAGATTGTAATGGCTGTCTACAATACAGTATATTTGTTTAAACTTCTTTGTCGCAAGTTTAAGCTTTGCAGGATCAACACTGCATCAATGCAGTTATTTAGCACAGTTGTACATCTCCCATACAATTGGATGCTGTTCAATGTTATACATGCGCCAGTGACATCACATGACAAATTACAGGTGGTAATCATACGTTAGCGGGCAGTGATCACGAGCCCACCCTATAGCCTTATTGGTAGTGATAATTTGTAAAGAAAGTTCTTCTAACAATAGAGTCGATCAAAACCTTTAGAAAATGTATCTAATGGTTTTTAACAGAAAATTACCATTAAAGTCAATGATGGGGATTTTTGATGATAAACCATTTGATAAGTTTTTCTAAAGGACTGTGAAGGAGACCCCATATTTGAAATTCAGTGCTTTACATTTCAAATAAAACTTTTTCAAACAAGTTAAAATACCCTCACAGCAAAGAGACTAGTTTTTCAATTATAATAAATTCAATGATAATTACAAATATTTTTAAGTCTTTAAAGGTGTATTTAACTCAGAGAATTGCCTTTTTATTTTTCCGTTGCTTCTTCTAGAATACAGAATTCTGATAAATAAACATACTCAAGAGACTTTTCAAGGTGTATCTCCTTGGACAGCAAAACAAACAAAAAAACAGTTTTAAATGAATTCTAAAACAGAGATGCAGATCTTTTTTTTTTTAAAGCAGTATTTAGTTGCTGATATATGCTACCAATGTATAAAAAGGTGACTATTTCTCTTTAATGGTTTTCCTTCTGATCTGCTTTTAGGGAGAAATATATGTGCCAGGAAACCAAGCCAATCTGTCGTTCTGGGACGCGCATAAGGATCTAACAGTGAGAGTGTGCGTAATGAATGCCGCTGGCTGTGGCCCTTGGAGTGACCTTCTCCTGGTAGCCCCAAAGGAAGAAGCTGGTTAGTGAGCTAAACATATTTCAATGCCATCTGCCTTTTATTGATCATTTAAATTGTCATTTTAAAGTTTAAAAGAATTATTTAAAAAAGACCATTTTGAAACTATGTTTTGTTTATGAAAATGTCCTTTAAAGTTTCATTAATATGCAGGCTCCATCCTCACCAGTATCATATACTGGTTCAGGTTGTCCAGCACGTACAGATGTATATGGTACAATTCCATGGAGTAGCCACAGTTTGTGTATCTGCTTGTGCTGCTGTATAGCACGTTACATTTGGAGGATTTAACTTAAAGGGACAGTCTAGTCAAAATTTAATTGCATGATTCAAATAGGGCATGCAGTTTTAAACAACTTTCCATCAAATTTGCTTTGTGCTCTTGGTATTCTTTGTTGGAAGGTAAACCTAAGTAGGCTCATATGCCAATTTCTAAACCCTTGAAGGCTGCCTCTTATCTCAGGGCATTTTGATAGTTTTTCACAGCTAGAGGGCATTAGTTTATGTGTGCCATATAGATAACATTGTGCTGATGCACGTGGAGTTACCTAGGAGTCAGCACTTATTGGCTAAAATACTAGTCTGTCAAAAGAACTAAAATAAGGGGGTAGTCTGCAGACTGTTACATGCAAGGTAATCACAGATGTAAAAAGTATATTGATATAACCGTGTTGGTTATTCAAAACTGGGGAATGGGTAATAAAGGGATTAGCTATCTTTTTAAACAAAATGCTGCAAGTTGGCGCCGCCTTCCGTATTCGGTAATCTAACGAGTGAACCAAATGCACGTCTACTTTTAAATAACAGCTTTCAAAGGTAACATTTTTAATAATGTTTTGGAAATTTGCTTGAATCTTTACGTCCAATAGCCCGATTTATAAATGTCATTAAAGTGAATGTAAATTTTGATGCTTAAGTGCCCGGTTTTTAAAAATTCGATTAAAAACAGGGGCACTTTAATTCATAAAAATTTACATTTCACTTGTGTTGTGAAAAAATACTTATCTTTTAAACTTGACAGCCACTCCAGCTTCCCCGGTCATCGCAAGCCATTTCTGACGTCAGAAATTATGGATCGTCATCCTCCAATCACGGCAACCCCCCCCCCCCCGGGGGGAATCTGTGTCTGATTCAACGACGTGATTGGAGGAAGCCGGATTCCTCATTTTAGACCCAGGAAGAGACTGCAACGGGCGAAGGAAGCTGGAGCAGCTGTCAAGATTAAAAAGTATTTTTTATTTCACAACACGAGTGAAATGTAAATTTTGATGAAGTAAAGTGCCCCTGTTTTTAATCAAATTTTTAAAAAACGGGCACTTTAGCATCAAAATTTACATTCACTTTAAATACATCTATTTACTGGGACATTTTAATGCACAAGTTACATTTATCTGATTAATTATATAGCTGCTGGCCATACCTAGGTATACTCTTCAATAAAGGATACTAAGAAAATTAAGTAAATTGCATAACGGAAGTCAATTGAAGTGTCTCTTTTATATGCATGCTTTTTCTTTCTTTTCAAAATGAAATTTTCATGCCCCATGCTGCATGTGGCTTTTGATTGGCTGGCTGTATGACTACTGCTCCTGATTTGTTCACTGGTAGTTTCCTGCCTGGTACCTGAAATGGTTGCAGCTCCAGAACAGAAATGTTCCTGTATGTTAAAACACATAGACAAGGTTGGCAATATAAAAATGACTTAGAATGAATTAGATTCTATACAGAGAGAGAAGTGCTGTACCAGGAACGAACAGCTCATCAGCTAGTTCTGTAGCGATTTACCACCCAGTAGAAGCCTTTTTTAGACCAGGTGGGCTTTTCACAGAGGAAGACTTTCCTGAAGTATATCAGTCTGATCCCAACAAGTAAGGTCAGTCCTGCTCTGAAATACCAGGCAATTCTTCTCTGAACAAGGAACATGACAACCCCAGACGATCGTTCTTGCAGCACTGTGTGATCCTTTAGTTAGAAGACTTTTGGCGTTTCAAGTGCTATAATTCATATGTAATGGGAGTTTTTTGGATATTTTGCAGGCTGTTGGCATTTGTCTTTCTGTTTAATTTTGTCGCTAAGGTCTATGTAAAAATATATTGTTAAATGTCTATACTGATGTGAACCAGGCAGCTTTTTTTTTTGTGAGGCTAAAGAATTTCTATTCTGTTTTCACAACTGCTATTCTCGCTTAGTGTGGAAAATGAGCTTCTGTGTATATTAAATCCTTTAAATCCCAGATACATGAAATTAGCAATGGAAACTTAAGTTACAATGAATTTTAGAGAGTTTATGTTACAATTTAATGACTAATGCGGCCGCACTTTACACAGAATTTTTATTCAAACGCTGTCATAGAGTACAAATTGTTAAGGGATCCATGACTAAAGTGTACACAGTTACAGCAGGGCTCCATGTAAGAAGCAGTATAAGCTGCTCCGGAACCCCGTTGTAACTGCATCCCACAATATTTCTTACACTCTTCACCATTTCTGAGATGGCAGAGAGAAGCCAGGTCCTTCTCTTGCGAGATTGGTTGTGCGAGAGAAGGGGTGGGTTTTACCTGCCCACTTGAGCGTGTAATGATACATACGGGAAGCAGACTAACAGAATCTGCTGCTCATATGCCGCGAACAGAAAACTTTCAAGTTAAGAAGTTTGTCCACTCCCCTTACAATACATGTGGGCCTGAATATCATGTGGGGTTGTTGTAGCTTATAATAATCTGGTTTGGCTGTAGGTAATTAAATTGATACTCTCAATGAGTTTTCTGTTTGTTGCTCACCAAGACTTCCACCCCCCTCACAATTAATATAGGTTTATATATAAACACACACTGTATTTGTATGTATATAATCTATACACTTACACACGTTAATAAAAGCAAATTAAATCCAATGAAGGGTTGAATGGTTGCCTTTAAGCCTAAGAATCCACCTCTGTCAGAGACTCGCTCACTTAAAGTGAAAGTAAATCCTAGCCTTTTACAAACGCTAGGATTGACTATTGAAACAAATAAAGGGGACTTTCATTCATGAAGTATAAGATACTTAATGTAGAAAGCTCCTTTATTTGTTTCAATTGTTGCCCGTTTTTAGCTGCTACAGCAGCCCATGGCTAAAAATATTTTTTGCTAAGAGGTGACGTTTTCACCTCTTAGCCAATAGCCGTGCAGTAAATCCGGCTCCCATGGGCGCCAAGCCAGATTTACCGCACGGCTATTGGCTGAGAGGTGAAAACGTCACTTCTTAGCAAAAAATTTTTTTAGCCGTGTACTGTAGCAGCTAAAAACGGCGATCAATTGAAACAAATAAAGGAGCTTTCTACATGAAGTATCTTATACTTCATGAATGAAAGTCCTCTTTATTTGTTTCGATAGTCAATCCTAGCGTTTGTAAAACGCTAGGATTTACTTTCACTTTAATAGTCCTATTTCTGCTGACGGGAGCTAAATAACCTCAGAGCAAGCCACACAGAAATGTAAGCACCTTGTGTTACACACATTGCGGGGTGATAACACAGCAGGATCGCTGACAGTCTTACGTTTAGTGTATTGTAGGAAGTGTTACTGCCCATTACTAGGGATCTCACTATCCCTCTAACAGACTGTTCTCCAGCCCCTCCCACCAGCAGCAGCAGTGTTTACTGAAGTCTTTCTGTTCTCTGTCCAGTGGGAACTTAGTTCCTCCTGCAAAAATAGTGCAGGAACTCTGTTCCCATGTGTTCCTGCTCGACTTGACCCCTGCTTCTAGTGCCTGATGTTACAATAAATTGAGGGTGTTTGGGCACATTCTTAGAGAGGAATAACACATGAACAAAATGTGTGAGGTCAGTTGATCCATTGTCTTAAGGAGCAGATCATTATTTGTTGTGTATATTTGTAGAAATGTTCTAATAGAGCTGATGGTGTCTTAAAGGGATATTGTAGTGGGAAAAATTACATTTCTTTCATGTAATTAGCAAGAGTCCATGAGCTAGTGACGTATGGGATATACATTCCTACCAGGAGGGGCAAAGTTTCCCAAACCTCAAAATGCCTATAAATACACCCCTCACCACACCCACAATTCAGTTTTACAAACTTTGCCTCCCGTGGAGGTGGTGAAGTAAGTTTGTGCTAGATTCTTCGTTGATATGCGCTTCGCAGCAGGCTGGAGCCCGGTTTTCCTCTCAGAGTGCAGTGAATGTCAGATGGATGTGAAGAGAGTATTGCCTATTTGAATACCATGGTCTCCTTCTACGGGATCTATTTCATAGGTTCTCTGTTATCGGTCGTAGAGATTTCTTCTCCTACCTCCCTTTTCAGATCGACGATATACTCTAATATACCATTACCTCTACTGATTCTCATTTCAGTACTGGTTTGGCTATCTACTATATGTAGATGAGTGTCTTGGGGTAAGTAAGTCTTATTTTATTTGACACTCTAAAGCTATGGTTGGGCACTTTATTTTTAAAGTTCTAAATATATGTGTTTAAACTTATATTTGCCATGATTCAGGGTAATCAGTATTCCTTATTTCAGACAGTCAGTTTCATTATTGGGATAATGCATATGAAGGATTATTTTTTTCTTACCTTAAAAATTTTTCAATTGACTTTTTTCCCTGTAGGCTGTTAGGCTCGCGGGGGCTGAAAATGCTTCAATTTATTGCGTCATTTTTGGCGCAGACTTTTTTGGCGCAAAAATTGTCATTTCCGGCGCCCTAGTTGACGCCGGAAGTTGTTCGTGGTTGCGTCATTTTTTTGACTTTTTTTGTGTTCAGACTTTTTTTGCGCCAAAAATGTGGGCGTCATTTTTGTGGTGTCACCGGATGTGGCGTCTTGGCGCCAAAAAATATAGGCGTTGTACTTGGCGCCAATAATGTGGGCGTCATTTTTGGCGCCAAAAAATGTGGGCGTCATTCTTGGCGCCAAAAAATGTAGGCGTCATTCTTGTCTCCACCTTTTTTTCACATTATTTCAGTCTCATTTTCTTTCATGTAATTATCAAGAGTCCATGAGCTAGTGACGTATGGGATATACATTCCTACCAGGAGGGGCAAAGTTTCCCAAACCTCAAAATGCCTACAAATACACCCCTCACCACACCCACAATTCAGTTTTACAAACTTTGCCTCCGATGGAGGTGGTGAAGTAAGTTTGTGCTAGATTCTACGTTGATATGCGCTCCGCAGCAAGTTGGAGCCCGGTTTTCCTCTCAGCGTGCAGTGAATGTCAGAGGGATGTGAGGAGAGTATTGCCTATTTGAATGCAGTGATCTCCTTCTACGGGGTCTATTTCATAGGTTCTCTGTTATCGGTCGTAGAGATTCATCTCTTACCTCCCTTTTCAGATCGACGATATACTCTTATATATACCATTACCTCTGCTGATTCTTGTTTCAGTACTGGTTTGGCTTTCTACAAACATGTAGATGAGTGTCCTGGGGTAAGTAGATCTTATTTTCTGTGACACTCTAAGCTATGGTTGGGCACTTTGTTTATAAAGTTCTAAATATATGTATTCAAACATTTATTTGCCTTGACTCAGAATGTTCAACTTTCCTTATTTTTCAGACAGTCAGTTTCATATTTGGGATAAAGCTAGAGGCTTGTTCATTGGCATTTTTTCCCATTCCTGAAACTGTCATTTAAGGAATTTGATAATTTTGCTTTATATGTTGTTTTTTCTATTACATATTGCAAGATGTCTCACCTGGACCCTGGATCAGAATCTACTTCTGGAAAGACGCTGCCTGATGCTGGTTCTACCAAAGTTAAGTGCATTTGTTGTAAACTTGTGGTAACTGTTCCTCCGGCTGTAGTTTGTGATGAATGTCATGATAAGCTTGCTAATGCAGATAGTATTTCCATTAGTAATAATCCATTACCTGTTGTTGTTCCTTCAACATCTAATGCTCAGGATGTTCCTGTTAATGTAAAAGAATTTGTTTCTAAATCTATTAGGAAGGCTCTGTCTGTTATTCCTCCTTCCAGTAAACGTAAAAGGTCTTTTAAAACTTCTCATATTTCAGATGAATTTTTAAGTGACCGTCATCATTCTGACTTATCTGTTTCTGATGAGGATCTATCTGGTTCAGAAGATTCTGCCTCAGATATTGACACTGATAAATCTTCATATTTATTTAAGATGGAGTTTATTCGTTCTTTACTTAAGGAAGTGTTGATTGCATTAGAGATGGAGGAGTCTAGTCCTCTTGATACTAAATCTACTAAGCGTTTAAATTCGGTTTTCAAACCTCATATAGTTATTCCAGAAGTTTTTCCTTTCCCTGATGCTATTTCTGAAGTAATTTCTAGGGAATGGAATAATCTGGGTACTTCATTTACTCCTTCTCAAAGGTTTAAGAAACTGTACCCTGTGCCATCTGATAGATTAGAGTTTTGGGACAAAATCCCTAAGGTTGATGGGGCTATCTCTACTCTTGCTAAACGTACTACTATTCTACGGCAGATAGTACTTCATTTAAGGATCCTTTAGATAGGAAACTTGAATCCTTTCTAAGGAGAGCTTATTTATGTTCAGGTAATCTTCTTAGACCTGCTATTTCTTTGGCTGATGTTGCTGCTGCCTCCACTTTCTGGTTGGAGGCTTTAGCGGAACAAGTGTCAGACCATAATACTCATAGCATTGTTAAACTTCTTCAACATGCTAATAACTTTATTTGTGATGCCATCTTTGATATCATTAGAATTGATGTCAGGTATATGTCTTTAGCTATTTTAGCTAGAAGAGCTTTATGGCTTAAAACTTGGAATGCAGATATGACTTCTAAGTCAACCTTGCTCTCTCTCTCTTTCCAAGGTAATAAATTGTTTGGTTCTCAGTTGGATTCTATTATTTTAACTGTTACTGGGGGGAAAGGATCCTTTTTGCCTCAGGACAAAAAATCTAAAGGTAAATACAGGGCTGCTAATAGTTTTCGTTCCTTTCGTCAAAATAAGGAACAAAAGCCTGACCCTTCCCCTAAGGGAACGGTTTCCGTTTGGAAGCCTTCTCCAGTCTGGAATAAATCCAAGCCTTTTAGAAAGTCAAAGCCAGCTCCCAAGTCCACATGAAGGTGCGTCCCTCATTCCAGCACAGCTGGTAGGGGGCAGGTTACGATTTTTCAAAGATATTTGGATCAATTCGATTCACAGTCTTTGGATTCAGAACATTGTTTCACAAGGGTACAGAATAGGTTTCAAGGTAAGGCCACCTGCGAGAAGATTTTTTCTCTCTCGCATTCCAATAAACCCAGTGAAGGCTCAAGCGTTTCTGAAATGTGTTTCAGATCTAGAGTTTGCTGGGGTAATTGTGCCAGTTCCAGTTCTGGAACAGGGTCTGGGGTTTTACTCAAATCTATTCATTGTACCAAAGAAGGAGAATTCCTTCAGACCAGTTCTGGATCTAAAAATATTGAATCGCTATGTAAGGATACCGACATTCAAAATGGTAACTATAAGGACTATTCTGCCTTTTGTTCAGCAAGGGCATTATATGTCCACAATAGATTTACAGGATGCATACCTTCATATTCCAATTCATCCAGATCATTTTCAGTTTCTGAGATTCTCTTTTCTAGACAAGCATTACCAGTTTGTGGCCCTTCCGTTTGGCCTAGCAACTGCTCCAAGGATCTTTTTCAAAAGTTCTCGGTGCCCTTCTCTCTGTAATCAGAGAACAGGGTATTGCGGTATTTCCTTATTTCGACGATATCTTGGTACTTGCTCAGTCTTCACATTCTGCAGAATCTCATACGAATCAACTTGTGTCATTCTTCAAAGACATGGTTGGAGTATCAATTTACCAAAGAGTTCATTGATTCCTCAAAGGTAACCTTTTTGGGTTTTCAAATAGATTCAGTGTCCATGACCTTGTCTCTAACAGAAAAGAGACGTCTGAAGTTGGTTTCAGCCTGTCGAAACCTTCAGTCTCAATCATTCCCTTCGGTAGCTTTATGCATGGAAATTCTAGGTCTTATGACTGCTGCATCGGACGCGATCCCCTTTGCTCGTTTTCACATGCGACCTCTTCAGCTTTGTATGCTGAACCAGTGGTGCAGGGATTATACAAAGATATCACAATTAATATCCTTAAATCCCAATGTACGACACTCTCTGACGTGGTGGATAGATCACCATCGTTTAGTCCAAGGGGCTTCTTTTGTTCATCCAACCTGGACTGTGATCTCAACAGATGCAAGTCTGTCAGGTTGGGGTGCTGTATGGGGGTCTCTGACAGCGCAGGGGGTTTGGGAATCTCAGGAGGCGAGATTACCAATCAACATTTTGGAACTCCGTGCGATTTTCAGAGCTCTTCAGTTCTGGCCTCTTCTCAAGAGAGAATCGTTTATTTGTTTTCAGACAGACAATATCACAACCGTGGCATATGTCAATCATCAAGGTGGGACTCACAGTACTCAGGCTATGAAAGAAGTATCTCGGATACTTCTATGGGCGGAATCCAGCTTCTGTCTAGTCTCTGCGGTTCACATCCCAGGTGTAGACAATTGGGAAGCTGATTATCTCAGTCGCCAGACGTTACATCCGGGCGAATGGTCTCTTCACCCAGAGGTATTTCTTCAGATTGTTCAAATCTGGGGACTTCCAGAAATAGATCTGATGGCCTCTCATCTAAACAAGAAACTTCCCAGGTATCTGTCCAGATCCAGGGATCCTCAGGCGGAGGCAGTGGACGGGTTGTCGCTTCCTTGGAATTATCATCCTGCCTATATCTTTCCGCCTCTAGTTCTTCTTCCAAAAGTGATTTCCAAAATTCTAATGGAACGTTCGTTTGTACTGCTGGTGGCTCCAGCATGGCCTCACAGGTTTTGGTATGCGGATCTCATTCTAAGACCAGACCTTCTATCTCAAGGCCCTTTTTTCCATCAGGATCTCAAATCATTAAATTTGAAGGTATGGAAATTGAACGCTTGATTCTTAGTCATAGAGGTTTCTCTGACTCAGTGATTAATACTATGTTACAGGTTCGTAAATCTGTGTCTAGGAAGATTTATTATCGAGTCTGGAAGACTTACATTTCTTGGTGTTCTTCTCATAAATTTTCCTGGCATTCTTTTAGAATTCCTAGAATTTTACAGTTTCTTCAGGATGGTTTGGATAAAGGTTTGTCTGCAAGTTCCTTGAAAGGACAAATCTCTGCTCTTTCTGTTCTTTTTCACAGAACGATTGCTAATCTTCCTGATATTCATTGTTTTGTACAGGCTTTGGTTCGTATCAAACCTGTTAAGTCAATCTCTCCTCCTTGGAGTCTTAATTTGGTTCTCAGGGCTTTACAAGCTCCTCCATTTGTACCTATGCATTCTCTGGATATTAAATTACTTTCTTGGAAAGTTCTATTCCTTTTGGCCATCTCTTCTGCTAGAAGAGTTTCTGAATTATCTGCTCTTTCTTGTGAGTCTCCTTTTCTGATTTTTCATCAGGATAAGGCGGTGTTGCAGACTTCATTTAAATTTTTGCCTAAGGTTGTGAATTCTAACAACATTAGTAGAGAAATTGTTGTCCCTTCATTGTGCCCTAATTCTAAGAATTCAAAGGAGAGATCTTTACATTATTTGGATGTAGTAAGAGCTTTAAAATATTATTTTGAAGCTACTAAGGATTTTAGAAAGTCTTCTAGTCTTTTTGTTATCTTTTCTGGTTCCAGGAAAGGTCAGAAGGCCTCCGCCATTTCTTTGGCGTCTTGGTTAAAGTCTTTGATTCATCATGCTTATGTAGAGTCGGGTAAATCTCCGCCTCAAAGGATTACGGCTCATTCTACTAGGTCAGTTTCTACTTCCTGGGCGTTTAGGAATGAAGCTTCTGTTGATCAGATTTGCAAAGCAGCAACTTGGTTTTCTTTGCATACTTTTACTAAATTCTACCATTTTGATGTTTTCTCTTCTTCTGAAGCAGTTTTTGGTAGAAAAGTACTTCAGGCAGCTGTTTCAGTTTGATTCTTCTGCTTATAATTTCAGTTTTTTTCATTATTAAGATTAAAACTTTTGTTTTGGGTTGTGGATTATTTTTCAGCGGAATTGGCTGTCTTTATTTTATCCCTCCCTCTCTAGTGACTCTTGCGTGGAAGTTCCACATCTTGGGTATTTACTATCCCATACGTCACTAGCTCATGGACTCTTGCTAATTACATGAAAGAAAACATAATTTATGTAAGAACTTACCTGATAAATTCATTTCTTTCATATTAGCAAGAGTCCATGAGGCCCACCCCTTTTGTGGTGGTTATGATTTTTTTGTATAAAGCACAATTCTTCCAATTCCTTATTTTGATGCTTTCGCTCCTTTCTTATCACCCCACTTCTTGGCTATTCGTTAAACTGAATTGTGGGTGTGGTGAGGGGTGTATTTATAGGCATTTTGAGGTTTGGGAAACTTTGCCCCTCCTGGTAGGAATGTATATCCCATATGTCACTAGCTCATGGACTCTTGCTAATATGAAAGAAATGAATTTATCAGGTAAGTTCTTACATAAATTATGTTTTTTCCACTACTTGCTGTGGAACTCTTTGTGTTTAACCTCTGGAAATATAAAGTCCTGCTCGGCACTGTAAGCACTGCAGCTCAGATTTAAACACGGGATTAGCTGGGTTGTGTGACTGCTGCTGCCGCCGATTGGCTCACGGTTACCTGCTCAGTATCAGCAGTTTTTTCTATGGCTCCTGAGTAGGACTTTATCTTTGTATTTGTGGGAGTTAAACACAGAGTTCTACAGTAAGCAGTGGAAAAAATACATGATCTAAGGAATTAGAGCATGTCATTTTTCAACAACAATGTCCATTTAATTATACTGAATATTAATAACAGGCTTGTTGTGCTTCAAACATGTTTTTAAAACTTAAGATCGACACGTATAATTTTAATTATGGAAAGCAAAGCAACAAAATGTTCTTTCTGCTTTTGCTTTAAACTATAACTAAAAAAAGTGCACTTGTTCCATTACCAGCACCCTCATTGTATGCATGCAGCATTCTTATTGGTTAGATCAACGCACATGCTCATTTATATCCATCCCTAATTGACCACAGCAAAAGCTGCGTCATCTGACAGCCAGAAGGGACCTGTTGCTGGTCATTTCTAGCCTAGGTACTTTTTGTTCTAAAATGTTGTTTATCAAATATGTTTTATTAACTGAAAAACAAATGCAAATACAATTTCTAGATTAATGAATAATATATTAATGGGTAACGAGGCATTGGTAAAACAGGTCTATAAAATGATCTTGAAGATGAAATTAAACTTCCAGCTTTTAAAAATTCTAGTTGCCCAGATGTGCACAAATCTAAGATGATATGGACATAATTAATACCATATTCTATAAGTCATGAACTTTCAGAAATGTATGCAAAAGGAATGAGGATGGGCACAAGAAATCTATCAGTATTGGATAATAAATAAATATATATATATATATATATATATATATATATATATATATATATATATATATATATATATATATATATATGTAATGTAATCTAGTTTTGATAGGTAAATCAAAAAAGTGAAGTCTCTATTTCCGAAGTGATAGTAAAAATGCTAAAAAGTCTCCAGTATTTTGGGCAAGTTTTTCTCTGAAATTCCCAGCAACAAAGGGGTTAAATACAGTAGCATTACATAATCAAGAAGTGAAAACAGCAACAATGCTAAATCACTACTCATTAGATTATGAGTGGCGAGCTATTTATCGCTCCCACTCACATGCTAACTCCGCGACTTCAGCTTTTTGTGCGAGTCCGATACCGTGCGTATTACAAAGTTGAAAGTAAGTTTTTCGCCTTGCGCGCAAAGAGCCAAAGTTAGAATATCATGACCACGTTAGCATGCTTCCCTATAGACATTAATGGAGCGAGAAAAGCGCGGGTGGGGGATACACCCATACTCTCGGTCTAACCCGAATCGCTATAAGCCACCTACTCCAATAACCCCTAAACCACCACGTAGCCCACCACAAAGTACCCGTCTACACTATTGATCCTGAAACCGCCACAACCCCACATCGCAAACTACACTTCTACACTATTTACCCCTAAACCGCCACAACCCCACATTGCAAACTACCCCTCTACACTATTAACCCCTAAAAACCACCACAACCCCACATTGCAAACTACCCCTCTACATTATTAACCCCTAAACTGCCACATAGCCCACTGCAAAGTACCCCACTACACTAGGGGGTTTCGGTGTTAGTGGGTATTTTTGCAATGGGGTTGTGGCAGTTTAGGGGTTAATAGTGTAGAGGGGTATTTTGCGATGGGATTTGTGGTGGTTTAGGGGTTAATATTGTAGTGGGGTACTTTGCGGTGGGCTATGTGGCGGTTTAGGGGTTAATAGTGTAGTTTAGTGCAACTGTTTCCTCCGACCAAACTCTTTACACAAACTTTCAGGTTGCATTAAATGCGATAACGCTTGAGCAATTGCATTTTTACTTTTAACTAGTAATACAAGTGAACATTGCCGCTCAAAATATGGAGAGCGTTAATTACTGCGAGTTAGTGAAAAATGAATTTGCGGCAATTTAAACAGAACACCACTTGTAATGTAGGTATCAGCGTAAAGAACACAGTGATTTCACAATCGCATTTACACTCCAAGCGCTAATGATAGTTCTCCACTCATAATCTAGCCCTTAGTCTGAATTTCAAATTACTTTTTTTTTTTCTTCTAAATTAATTTGATTTTCCTTCCCCCCTGCATCATGTGACAGCCATCAGCCAATCACAAAATGCATAAACGTATATACTATGAATTCTTGCACATGCTTAGTTAGAGCTGGTGCCTCAGAAAGAGTGCATATAAAATTATTGTGCATAATTAGATAATGGATGTGTATTGGAAAGTTGTATAAAATTGTGTACTCTATCTGAACCATAAGTTTAATTTTTACTTTAGTGTTCCTTTATAAGACTGTAAATCAAAGTTTCTGTCTGTGTATTGTGTACAAGGATTCTTTATCTATGCATTAAAATGGTTTATCTGTATGATTCATCACACTGGAAAACGGTCAACCCAAAACTAATATTATCTTGGTAAAAATTACATTAGTTGTGGTCATCAGTAATCTTTATTGATCACGTGAACTTTGAGAGGTTAATTGGCAAATGAACGCAGTTGCGGAATCTTCCATTTAGGGCCAGATTACAACTGGAGCATTGTTTAACGCTCTTGCTTGAGCGTTAACTGTGCTAGAAGTAAGCTTTTTGCGTGAGTCGGGTAGTGCGCTTATTACAAGTTGAAAGTAAACTGTTTTCGCTTGCGCAAACCCAACGCACATAAAAAGCGAACTTAGAATATCACACATGTGGTTTATCTTTTCCCCCATAGAAGTCAATGGAGCAAAAGACCCTACTCATGCGCTAACAACAATCACATATTCTCAAGTGCGCTAACCTGACATGAAAATATGAATATTTCACATTCCAATGTTCTTCTCATAGACAAATGTTTTTTATGTATTCTTAAATACATATGTCTATATAAATATGATGGTATTTTGGTAAAATATATATCTTTACCTATAGATCTATATGATTATATAAAGCTATAGAAAATTACAGATATATATAGGAATTTCTGCTATGTGCAGAACATTGGAATGTGAAATATTTACGGTAAATACACACTATAACACAATTAAATATGAATATGGCATAAATATGCTTTTACATGTTTTCATTTACTTAAAGGAAAAGTAAACTGATACATATCCAGGCAGCATTATCAAATATTCATAAAATAAATATTACTTTCGTTCATCTTTTTTTGACTGTTCTCTTTATCGTACTTTTCTTTTACCTTTTAAAATTAGCGCTTCTATCGATGTAACTCTGCCTTTGTAATTTTTTTTGTTTGTTTTTTGATGACGTTTCTAATAGACCGTTTCAATTGGTCACCCACTGGCGTCCCAACATTCCCAATTACCGCCCACCAATGTATGTATGCATGTGCAACTTTTTTGATATTGCAGCCGTATCATATGCGCGTCCGTGTATAACGCATGCGCATTACCGTTTTTTAAGGCATCTGTTCCAGCAACGCTATTTCGCAATCATAGCGACTATTTGATTCATTTGAAAAATGATTTAGTAAGTATATGCAATGTCATTTGGCTCGTTTCCAATATTAAATAATTCGATGTTAGCAAACTTTATTGTAATGATTAACTAATGTCTTTATAATAATGCGCGAAATACGGGGAATAACAAGTTATGCGCCTGCGCGATATGACAAGGCGAACATGCACGAAGGTACACGTAAGAGCGAGTGGGACCGGTCTTACGTGTAATGTACATAGATACGGAAATGGTCGGGTGGGAGGAGCAACAACGGAATCGGGTAGGTGATTTATGATATAAATAACTTTTATATATATATATATATATATATATATATATATATATATATATATATATATATATATATATATATATATATATATATATATATATATATATATATATATGTGATATCAAGATTAATTTTTTTAATGGAATTATTTGTAGTTGGTTTTAATGCATAACTATTTTTTCCTTGGTTATTTCTTCAGTTGCACGGTGCTTCGATGGTTTCTACAATACAAGGAATTATAAAACACCATGCTAATGAGAATGATGTGTGTATGTATGTGTGTGTGTATATATATATATCTATCAGTGACGTGCGGTGAGGTCAGAGGCTGGTGAGGCACTGGCAATGAAACGCCCGAGAAACATACACACATGCATATTATTTTATATCTTTATACACATACACATACACACACTCACAGACTCTCACTTTCACACACTCACAGACTCTCACTTTCACACACTCACAGACTCTCACTTTCACACACTCACAGACTCTCACTTTCACACACTCACAGACTCTCACTTTCACACACTCAGACTCTCACTTTCACACACTCACTCTCACACACTCTCACTCTCACACACACTCTCACTCTCACACACACTCTCACTCTCACACACACTCTCACTCTCACACACACTCTCACTCTCACACACACTCTCACTCTCACACACACTCATTCTCTCACACACTCTCACTCTCTCACACACTCTCACTCTCTCACACACTCTCTCACACACTCACTCTCTCTCACACACTCTCTCACACACTCTCTCTCACACACACTCTCTCTCACACACACTCTCACACACTCTCTCTCACACACTCTCACTCTCTCACACACACTCTCACACACTCACTCTCTCTCACACACTCTCTCACACACTCTCTCTCACACACACTCTCACACACTCACACACTCTCACACACTCACTCACACACTCTCACACACTCTCACAAACTCACTCTCACACAAACACACTCTCACACACTCACACTCTCACACTCTCACTCACACTCTCACTCTTACACTCTCACTCTCACACTCTCACACACTCACACTCTCTCACTCTCACACACTCACTCACAAACACTCTCTCTCACTCTCACTGTCTCACTCTCACACACTCTCACTAACTCACTCTCACACACTCTCACTGTCTCACTCTCACACACTCTCACTAACACACTCACACATACTCTCACTAACACACACACACACTCACTCTCACACACTCTCACTAACACACTCACTCACTCACTCTCACACACTCTCACACACTCTCACACACTCTCTCACTCTCTCACACTCTCTCACTCTCTCACTCTCTCACTGTCTCACTCTCACACTCTCTCACTCTCACACTCTCTCACTCTCACACTCACACTCTCTCACTAATACACTCTCACACACACACACACTCTCACACACTCTCTCTCACTCACACACATTCTCACACACTCACTCTCACTCACTCTCACTCACTCTCACTCACACACACTCACTCTCGCACACTCACTCTCACACACTCTCACTCTCACACACACACACACTCTCACTGTCACACACTCACTCTCACTGTCACACACTCTCACTGTCACACACTCTCACTGTCACACACTCACTCTCACACACACACTCTCACTCTCACACACACTCTCACACTCTCACACACACTCTCACACACACTCTCACACACACTCTCACACTCACTCTCACACTCACTCTCTCTCACACACTCACTCTCACTCTCTCACACTCACTCTCACTCTCTCACACACACTCTCACTCTCTCACACACACTCTCACTCTCTCACACACACTCTCACTCTCACACACACACTCTCACTCTCACACACACACTCTCACACACACACTCTCACACACACACTCTCACACACACACTCTCACACTCTCACTGTCACACTCTCACTGTCACACTCTCACTCTCACACTCTCACTCTCACACTCTCACTCTCACACTCTCACACACACACTCTCACACACACTCTCACACACACACTCTCACTCTCGCACTCTCGCACACACTCTCGCACACTCTCTCTCACACACTCTCACTCTCACACACACTCTCACTCTCACACACACACACACTCTCACTGTCACACACTCACTCTCACTGTCACACACTCACTCTCACTGTCACACACTCTCACTGTCACACACTCTCACTCTCACACACACACTCTCACACACACTCTCACACTCTCACACACACTCTCACACACACTCTCACACACACTCTCACACTCACTCTCTCTCTCACTCTCACTGTCTCACACACACTCACTCTCACTGTCTCACACACACTCTCACTCTCACACACACACTCTCACTGTCGCACACTCACTGTCACACACTCACTCTCACTGTCACACACTCACTCTCACTGTCACACACTCACTCTCACTGTCACACACTCACTCTCACTGTCACACACTCTCACACACACACTCTCACACTCTCACTGTCACACTCTCACTGTCACACTCTCACTGTCACACTCTCACTCTCACTCTCTCACACACACTCTCACTCTCACACACACACTCTCACTCTCACACACACACTCTCACTCTCACACACACACTCTCACTCTCACACACACACTCTCACACACACACTCTCACACACACTCTCACACACACTCTCACACTCTCACACACACTCTCACACACTCTCACTCACACACACTCTCACTCACGCACACACTCACGCACACTCACTCTCGCGCACACTCACTCTCGCACACTCTCACACACTCTCACACTAACTCACACTCACTCTCACACACACACTCTCTCACTCTCACACACTCTCACTCTCACACACATACTCTCTCACTCTCACACACACACACACACTCTTACTCTCACACACACTCTCACACTCGCACACACTCTCTCACACTCACACACACTCACTCACACATACTCTCACTCACACACTCTCACACTCACTCTCTCACACTCACTCTCACACACACACTCACTCACACTCGCACACTCTCACTCTCACACACTCACTCTCACACTCACTCTCACACTCACTCTCACACTCTCTCACTCTCTCACTCTCACACTCTCTCACTCTCACACTCTCTCACTCTCTCACTCTCACACTCTCACTCACTCTCACACTCACTCTCACTCTCTCAAACACACTCTCACTCTCACACACACACTCACTCTCACACACACACTCTCACTCTCACACACACACTCTCACTCTCACACACACACTCTCACTCTCACACACACACTCTCACTGTCACACACTCACTCTCACTGTCACACACTCTCACACACTCACAAACACTCTCACTGTCTCACTCTCACACACTCTCTCTCACACACACTCTCTCTCACACACACTCTCTCACACACTCTCACACTCTCTCACTCTCTCACTCTCACACACTCACTCTCACACACTCTCACACACTCACTCACAAACACTCTCACTGTCTCACTCACACACTCTCACTAACGCACTCTCACACACTCTCACTCTCACACACACTCTCACTCTCACACACACTCTCACTCTCACACACACTCTCACTCTCACACACACTCTCACTCTCACACACATTCTCACACACATTCTCACTCTCACACACATTCTCACTCTCACACACATTCTCACTCTCACACACACATTCTCACACACACTCTCACACTCTCACTCTCTCACACTCTCACTCTCACACACTCTCTCGCTCACTCTCACACTCTCTCTCGCTCACTCTCACACTCTCTCACTCTCACTCACTCTCACACTCTCTCACTCTCACACTCACACACTCACACTCGCACACTCTCACACACTCTCACTCACGCACTCTCACACACTCACTCACTCTCACACACTCTCACACACACTCTCACTCTCTCAAACACACTCTCACTCTCACACACACACTCACTCTCACACACACACTCTCACTCTCACACACACACTCTCACTCTCACACACACACTCTCACTGTCACACACTCACTCTCACTGTCACACACTCTCACACACTCACAAACACTCTCACTGTCTCACTCTCACACACTCTCTCTCACACACACTCTCTCTCACACACACTCTCTCTCACACACACTCTCTCTCACACACTCTCACACTCTCTCACTCTCACACACTCACTCTCACACACTCTCACACACTCACTCACACACACTCTCACTGTCTCACTCACACACTCTCACTAACGCACTCTCACACACTCTCACTCTCACACACACTCTCACTCTCACACACATTCTCACACACATTCTCACTCTCACACACATTCTCACTCTCACACACATTCTCACTCTCACACACATTCTCACTCTCACACATTCTCACTCACACACACATTCTCACACACACTCTCACACACTCTCACTCTCTCACACTCACACTCTCACACACTCTCTCGCTCACTCTCATACTCTCTCACTCTCACTCACTCTCACACTCTCTCACTCTCACACTCACACACTCACACTCGCACACTCTCACACACTCTCACTAACGCACTCTCACACACTCACTCACTCTCACACACTCTCACACACACTCTCACTCTCACACACACTCTCACTCTCACACACACTCTCACTCTCACACACACTCTCACTCTCACACACACTCTCACTCTCACACACACTCTCACTCTCACACACATTCTCACTCTCACACACATTCTCACTCTCACACACTCTCTCGCTCACTCTCATACTCTCTCTCTCACACACTCTCACTCACTCTCACACTCTCTCACTCTCACACACACACACTCACTCTCACTGTCACACACTCTCACACACTCAAACACTCTCACTGTCTCACTCTCACACACTCTCACTAACACACACACTCTCTCTCACACACTCTCTCTCTCACACACTCTCACACTCTCTCACTCTCACACACTCACTCACAAACACTCTCACTGTCTCACTCTCACACACTCTCACTAACGCACTCTCACACACTCTCACTCTCACACACACTCTCACTCTCACACACACTCTCACTCTCACACACACTCTCACTCTCACACACATTCTCACACATATTCTCACTCTCACACACATTCTCACTCTCACACACATTCTCACTCTCACACACATTCTCACTCTCACACACATTCTCACTCTCACACACACTCTCACACACACTCTCACACACTCTCACACTCTCACTCTCACACACTCTCTCGCTCACTCTCATACTCTCTCACTCTCACTCACTCTCACACTCTCTCACTCTCACACTCACACACTCACACTCGCACACTCTCACACACTCTCACTAACGCACTCTCACACACTCACTCACTCTCACACACTCTCACACACACTCTCACTCTCACACACACTCTCACTCTCACACACACTCTCACTCTCACACACACTCTCACTCTCACACACATTCTCACTCTCACACACATTCTCACTCTCACACACACTCTCACTCACTCTCACACACTCTCTCGCTCACTCTCATACTCTCTCTCTCACACACTCTCACTCACTCTCACACTCTCTCACTCTCACACACACACACTCACTCTCACTGTCACACACTCTCACACACTCACAAACACTCTCACTGCCTCACTCTCACACACTCTCTCTCTCACACACTCTCACACTCTCTCACTCTCACACACTCTCACTCTCACACACTCTCACACACTCTCACACACTCACTCACACTCACTCACAAACACTCTCACTGTCTCACTCTCACACACTCTCACTAACGCACTCTCACACACTCACTCACTCTCACACACTCTCACTCTCACACACACTCTCACTCTCACACACACTCTCACTCTCACACACACTCTCACTCTCACACACATTCTCACTCTCACACACATTCTCACTCACACACTCTCACTCTCACACACACTCTCACACTCTCACTCTCACACACTCTCTCGCTCACTCTCATACTCTCTCACTCTCACACACTCTCACTCACTCTCACACTCACTCACTCTCACACTCACTCACTCACACTCACTCACTCTCACACACTCTCACTCTCACACACACTCTCACTCTCACACACACTCTCACTCTCACACACACTCTCACTCTCACACACACTCTCACTCTCACACACATTCTCACTCTCACACACATTCTCACTCTCACACACATTCTCACTCTCACACTCACTCTCTCACACTCACACACACACTCTCTCACTCTCACACACACACTCTCACTCTCACACACACTCTCTCACACACACACACTCTCACACTCGCACACTCTCACACTCGCACACTCTCACACACACTCACTCTCTCTCACACACTCTCACACACACTCACACACACTCTCTCACACTCTCTCACACACTCACACTCACTCTCACTCACACACACACACACTCTCACTGTCACACACTCACTCTCACTGTCACACACACTCACACACTCACAAACACTCTCACTGTCTCACTTTCACACACTCTCACTAACACACACACTCTCTCTCTCACACACACTCTCTCTCACACACTCTCACACTCTCTCACTCTCACACACTCTCACACACTCACTCACAAACACTCTCACTGTCTCACTCTCACACACTCTCACTAACGCACTCTCACACACTCACTCTCACACACTCACTCACTCTCACACACTCTCACTCTCACACACACTCTCACACACACTCTCACTCTCACACACATTCTCACTCTCACACACATTCTCACTCTCACACACATTCTCACTCTCACACACATTCTCACTCTCACACACATTCTCACTCTCACACACATTCTCACTCACACACACTCTCACACTCTCACTCTCACACACTCTCACTCTCACTCACACACTCTCACTCTCACTCACACACTCTCACTCTCACACACACTCTCACTCACACACACTCTCACTCACACACACTCTCACTCACACACACTCTCACTCTCACTCTGACTCTCACACACTCTCACTCTCACACACACTCACACTCTCAGTCACACTCACACTCTCAGTCACACACTCTCACACACTCTCACACACTCTCACACACTCTCACACACTCTCACTCTCACACACTCTCACTCTCACACACTCTCACTCTCACACTCACTCTCTCTCACACACACTCTCACACTCACTCTCACACTCACTCTCACTCTCACACACTCTCACACTCACTCTCACACACTCTCACTCACACACACTCTCACTCTCACACACACACTCTCACTCTCACACACACTCTCACTCTCACACACACTCTCACACACACTGACTCTCTCACACACTCTCACTCTCACACACACTCACACTCTCAGTCACACACTCTCACACTCTCACACACTCTCACTCTCACACACTCTCACACTCTCACTCTCTCTCACACACACACTCTCACACTCACTCTCTCACACACACTCTCACACTCACTCTCACTCTCACATTCACTCTCACTCTCACACTCACACACTCTCACACACACTCACACACACTCTCTCACACTCTCTCACTCTCACACACTCTCACTCACACTCACTCTCACTCTCTCACACACACTCTCACACACACTCTCACTCTCAAACACACACTCTCACTCTCACACACACACACTCTCACTGTCACACACTCTCACACACTCACAAACACTCTCACTGTCTCACTTTCACACACTCTCACTAACACACACACTCTCTCTCTCACACACACTCTCTCTCACACACTCTCACACTCTCTCACTCTCACACACTCTCACACACTCACTCACAAACACTCTCACTGTCTCACTCTCACACACTCTCACTAACGCACTCTCACACACTCACTCTCACACACTCACTCACTCTCACACACTCTCACTCTCACACACACTCTCACACACACTCTCACTCTCACACACACTCTCACTCTCACACACATTCTCACTCTCACACACATTCTCACTCTCACACACATTCTCACTCTCACACACATTCTCACTCTCACACACATTCTCACTCTCACACACATTCTCACTCTCACACACATTCTCACTCTCACACACATTCTCACTCTCACACACATTCTCACTCTCACACACATTCTCACTCACACACATTCTCACTCACACACACTCTCACTCTCACACACTCACAAACACTCTCACTGTCTCACTCTCACACACTCTCACTAACACACACACTCTCTCACACACACTCTCTCTCACACACTCTCACACTCTCTCACTCTCACACACTCTCACTCTCACACACTCACTCACAAACACTCTCACTGTCTCACTCTCACACACTCTCACTAACACACTCTCACACACTCACTCTCACTAACACACTCTCACTCTCACACACTCACTCACAAACACTCTCACTGTCTCACTCTCACACACTCTCACTAACACACTCACACACTCACTCACTCTCACACACTCTCTCTCACACACTCTCTCTCACACACACTCTCACTCTCACACACACTCTCACTCTCACACACATTCTCACTCTCACACACATTCTCACTCTCACACACATTCTCACTCTCACACACATTCTCACTCTCACACACACTCTCACTCTCACACACACTCTCACTCTCACACACACTCTCACTCTCACACACACTCTCACTCTCACACACATTCTCACTCTCACACACATTCTCACTCTCACACACATTCTTACACACTCTCACTCTCACACACTCACTCTCACTCACACACACTCTCACTCTCTCACACACTCTCACTCTCACACACACTCACACTCTCAGTCACACACTCTCACACACTCTCACACACTCTCACTCTCACACACTCTCACTCTCACACACTCTCACTCTCACACACACTCTCGCACTCACTCTCTCTCACACACACTCTCACACTCACTCTCACTCTCACACACTCTCACACTCACTCTCACTCTCACACACTCTCACTCACACACACTCTCACTCTCACACACACACTCTCACTCTCACACACACTCTCACTCTCACACACACTCTCACACACTCTCACACTCACTCTCTCTCTCACACTCACTCTCTCTCACACACACACACTCTCACACACACTCTCACTCTCACACACTCACTCTCACTCTCACATACTCACTCAAAAACACTCTCACTGTCTCACTCTCACACACTCTCACTCTCACACACTCTCACTCTCACACACTCTCACTCTCTCACACACACTCTCTCTCACACACTCTCTCTCACACACACTCTCTCTCACACACTCTCTCACTCTCACACTCTCACACTCTCTCACTCTCTCACTCTCACACACTCTCACTCTCACACACTCTCACTCTCACACACACTCTCACACACACACTCTCACTGTCACACACTCACTCTCACACACTCTCACACACTCACTCACTCACACACTCTCACACTCTCACACACTCTCTCACTCTCACACACTCTCACACTCTCACTCTCACACTCACTCTCTCTCACACACACACTCTCACACTCACTCTCACTCTCACACTCACACACTCTCACTCACTCTCACACTCTCACTCACTCTCACACTCTCACTCACTCTCACTCTCTCTCTCACACACACTCTCACACACACACTCTCACTGTCACACACTCACTCTCACACACACACTCACAAACACTCTCACTGTCTCACTCTCACACACTCTCACTCTCTCACACACACTCTCTCTCACACACACACTCTCTCTCACACACTCTCTCACTCTCTCACTCTCACACTCTCTCTCACACACTCTCACTTACTCTCACTCTCACACACTCTCACTCACACACACTCTCACTCTCACACACACACTCTCACTCTCACACACACTCTCACTCTCACACACACACTCTCACTCTCACACACACTCTCACTCTCACACACTCACACTCTCACTGTCTCACTCTCACACACTCTCACTAACACACACACTCTCACTAACACACACACTCTCTCACACACACTCTCTCTCACACACTCTCACACTCTCTCACTCTCACACACTCACTCACAAACACTCTCACTGTCTCACTCTCACACACTCTCACTAACACACTCACACACTCACTCTCACTAACACACTCTCACTCTCACACACTCTCACACACTCACTCACAAACACTATCACTGTCTCACTCTCACACACTCTCACTAACACACTCACACACTCACTCACTCTCACACACTCTCTCTCACACACACTCTCACTCTCACACACACTCTCACTCTCACACACATTCTCACTCTCACACACATTCTCACTCTCACACACATTCTCACTCTCACACACATTCTCACTCTCACACACATTCTCACTCTCACACACACTCTCACTCTCACACACACTCACTCTCACACACACTCTCACTCTCACACACTCTCACTCTCACACACATTCTCACTCTCACACACATTCTTACACACTCTCACTCTCACACACTCACTCTCACTCACACACTCTCACTCTCACTCTCACACACACTCACTCTCACACACTCTCACTCTCACACACTCTCACTCACACACACTCACTCTCACACACTCTCTCTCACACACTCTCACTCACACACTCTCACTCACACACTCTCACTTTCACTCACACACTCTCACTCTCACACACACTCTCACTCTCACACACACTCTCACTCTCAGTCACACACTCTCACTCTCACACACTCTCACTCACTCTCACACTCACTCTCACACACTCTCACTCTCACACACTCTCACACACTCTCACTCTCACACACTCTCACTCTCACACACTCTCACTCTCACACACTCTCACTCTCACACACTCTCACTCTCACACACTCTCACTCTCACACACTCTCTCTCACACACTCTCTCTCTCTCTCTCTCTCTCTCACTCACTCTCACACACTCTCACTCACACTCACACTCTCACTCACTCTCACACACTCTCACTCACACACTCTCACTCACACACACTCTCACCCACACACACTCTCACCCACACACACTCTCACCCACACACACTCTCACCCACACACACTCTCACCCACACACACTCTCTCTTACTCACTCTCTTACTCACACTCTTACTCACACTCTTACTCACACTCTTACTCACACTCTTACTCACACTCTTACTCACACTCTTACACACACTCTTACACACACTCTTACACACACTCTTACACACACTCTTACACACACTCTTACACACACTCTTACACACACTCTTACACACACTCTTACACACACTCTTACACACACTCTCACACACACTCTCACACACACTCTCACTGTCTCACTCACACACTCTCACTAACACACTCTCACTAACACACACTCACTCACTCTCACACTCTCACACTATCTCTCACACTATCTCTCACACTATCTCTCACACTATCTCTCACACTATCTCTCACACTATCTCTCACACTTTATGCAAATACTCAAGTGACAGGGCTTCCTCACGACACAGTATAAAGCAGAGACTATACAGCATGGATCAGTTTACAGTGCATCCATGTATAGCTATTGCACAGTGAAACTACAAGTCTGTTATCAACACTTGTGTACAATATGAACAGAACAACTATAAGCCTTGTATTAAGACATGCAACACACAGTGAAAGTAATATTCCCAATATACACGGAATGATTCTAAAGCAGTACATTTCAAACAGGAAGTTGAAGAGTCTCAGACTGAGAATATCATACAGGATTTAGGTTCAAAACCCCAAAAAGCTAAAAAAAATTCCTATAAATTCTCTTAAAGGATTACTTTCTGTTATAATTTTTAAGCTAAACAACTAACATATTAAAGTTAATAAACATTAATTAAAACCTACTGACCTATATTTTCTCCAAAACGAAGTTTCATAACGTTCTAAAAGTTATATCTTTTATTCCCCGATGATGTCACGTTATCCTGCACACTATTTTCAGCACTGAGTGTTGAAAATACTTAAACCAATAACTTTGTGTTTAAAGCGCCATTTTGAAACCTAGGTATTGTAAACGGATTGGTACAGAGCAAAGGATACCCACGGAGTGGGTTTGGAAAACAATTAAATTTGCAGACAAGATTTCTGATATACGGTAGACATATGTTAATGAAATGCTATTGATAAAAAGCGTATTTGGGGTAGTTAGTTAGTAACAGGCATAGAAAATATTTACTTACAGTGGCCCTTTAATAGATTTTTTTTTTTTTGTGAAACAATGTGTGAGGATAAATACTTGCTATTTACTACACCATTTTCATTTCATAACATTGCATTACATTGAAAGAAGTCTGTATAGTACCACACACAATTAAAACACTAATAACTAAATCAGGTGGGTTGTAAAAATTACATCAAGGGTATCCCAAAGGAAAAGTGGTTTATGCACCAAATATGTGCTTAGCTTAAAAAGAAAATCACATTTTACTTTGCAAAAAAATCAACACAGCCACAATATATTGTATAAAATGCAGCTGCACCCAATTATTATGTAATTTATTGTCATTATAGGGAACCTCGCGAGTTATGTTATCAGTACTGTAAAGTCATACAATACACAGCTGTCAGCTCATCATGCACAATATAATACGGGTAATATCACATTAGTTATTCCATTAGTCTAAAGAGCATATTTTTTTTTACTCACACGAAGACATGATAGACAAAAGCCCAGCCCCTTGGTCTCTCTAACACATTGTAAAGATAGTTTTGCACTTTTCTAAACTTGACATTCCTCCAGCAACTCTGACTGCTGTTATAAGACAGTGGCTTCCCAAGCATTTTCATGCGGGCTCCCTGCTTCCCTCTCCTGCTCTCCTGTGAGCCACCTCCTGCCCTCGGCAGTGGGGTGACGTGAAAGCTGGTTCAATGTGCTTCAGAGTTCTTGTTCAGTCAGCCCTGCTAAATGTCGTTAGGGATTGAATACCAACGAGTACTGGTTAGCTAGTAGCTACAAAAGTTAAAGGGACACTGTACCCAAAATTTTTATTTCGTGATTCAGATTGAGCATGAAATTTTAAGCAACTTTCTAATTTACTCCTATTATCAAATTTTCTTCATTATCTTGGTATCTTTATTTGAAATGCAAGAATGTAAGTTTAGATGCCGGCCCATTTTTGGTGAGCAACCTGGGTTGTCCTTGCTGATTGGTGGATAAATCCATCCACCAATAAAAAGTGCTGTCCAGAGTACTGAAACCAAAAAAAAGCTTAGATGCCTTCTTTTTCAAATAATGATAGCAAGAGAACGAAGAAAAATTGATAATAGGAGTAAATTAGAAAGTTGCTTAAAATTGCATGCTCTTTCTGAATTACAAAAGAAAAAATTTGGGTACAGTGTCCCTTTAAGTTTAACATATCTGCCACTGTGCCACATGACAAGAATACAAGAGGTATTGGATTGGAGTCGGACATAAGGTGCTGCATCTGTTACAGAATGTTATTTATGTAGCTGGATTATAAATAACGTTATTTATTGTCAAGTGGTTAGTAGCATGCAATATCACACACATCTTCTTGTTAGGCAAAAGGGATGTAGATGACAGCAGCACCTTATGTCTGACTCCAATCCAATACCTCCTTATTGCTGTCATGTGGCCAGTGCCGGCCTTAGGTGTTCTGGCACCCTATGCGGGCTACTTCTGTGTTGCCCCCCCCCCCCCCCTCCACGTTCACCTAAACGAAAGCTACCATTCGAAAGCTAGCTCCCAGTAATGCATCGCTTCTCATGAGCCTACATAGGTATGCTTTTCAACAAAGGATACAAAATAAAAAAATGTATCTACTATTAAGAAATTAAATAAATAATAAATACTTTCTGGGATAAGCATAAGCATTCCTGGGATAAGCATAAGGCTATCCTACATTCTAATAAATACCTTGGATAAGGACAAATCTATCCTACGTACTAGTAACCCCAATTAGCCCCAGGCCCCCCCTGCAACCCCAATCAGCCTCAGCACCCCCTGCAACCCCAATCAGCCCAAGGGCCCCCCTGTAAACCCATCAGCTCCAGCACCCCCCTATAAACCCCATCAGCCCCAGGGCCCTTCCTGTAACCCCAATCAGCATCATCACGCCCCTGTAACCACCATCAGCCCCAGGGTCCCCCTGTAACCCCAATCAGTCTGTGTCCCCCTGTAACCCCAATGAGCCTCAGCACCCCCTGTAACCCCAATTAGTCTCATCACCCCCTGTAAACCCCATTAGCCCCAGGGTCCCCCTTGTAATCCCAATCAGCCTCAGTGCCACCTCTGTAACCACCATCAGCCCCAGTCCCCCCCTGTAACCCCAATAGGCATCAGCACCCCCACCCTGTAAACCCCATTAGACCCAGGGTCCCCCCTGTAATCTCAATCGGCCTCAGCACCCCCTGTAACCACCATCAGCCACAGGGCCCCATTTAACCCCAATTAGCCTCAGTGCCCCCTCTGTAAACCCCATCAGCCCCAGGGCTCACCCTGCACCTGTTTCCTACTGTCGGCAGATGGTTCAGCTTCTCCCTAGTGCCTTGTCTCCACTACACACTTAAACTGTCAGTGTGTACTTACAACACACTTGATCATGCGCCCCCCACCGCCGCAGTAGCTCCCCCCCCCCGCCGCCATAGCCCCGCCCCCCTTGGTAATAAAAAAAAATTAAAACTTTTTTTTTACAAAAATAAATTGAAGGGGGAAAAAAAACAAAAAAAAGTCTTCTGCAAATTAGGTGCCCTCTGGGCTGACTGTCACAGTTTGTCTCACTTACCTGTACAATAGTAGGGCAGCAGCTGAAGTTGATGTCCATTACTTGAATCCGGGCTCAAGATGGATGATCACAGGTTCACAGCAGTCTCTCCTTCCCACCAGTACCTCACTGTCTATGCTGCATGCGCAGGAAGCCATTCAACGCTGGTCATGTTCTCCTGGTGTTGTCAATCACCAGGAGAACATGACCCTCCCTGATTGGCTCCCTTGCTAGGAGGCATCAAGAGGGATGCCTCCTATTGCTCTCAATTTTGTGTGCTAATATTTTGACAGCACACAGGTGGCGCTCCAGCACAGCTTTTCCTATGACCCATGCAGTGCTATGGAGAGAAGGTGTTCTGTACCTGCCTCTTCATAGCGTTACATGGAGAGGAAAAAAATTGTGAAATTTTTATTTATTTTTTGGCATTTTTTTTTATTATAAAAATTTAACTAAACTTTGCCCCAATATGAAAAATGTGTTTACACTGCATATATTTGTGTGTAGATATGTGTCTTTATATTTGTGTTCAGATATATCTCTGTGTGTGTGTGTGTGTATATATGTGTGTGTGTGTGTATGTGTGTATATATATATATATATATATATATATATATATATATATATATATATATATATATATATATATATATATATATATATATATATATATATTGTGCTGATATGTTTGTGTGGGTGGGTGGTGGGGACGCACATAGTTTATTTAATCTAGTTAATTGTCTAACATATAAGATGACATTTATTGGGATACAGGCTTCAATAAGCAAAAGTAAACTCTTATCTGACGCGTTTTGCGCATGCGTACATGCACTTCTTCAGAGATAATGGCCTCTACTGCTGTTGATCTTTTTGTAGGTAAGTGGAACCAATTGCTGTAAAGCGGTGTGTACTTATATTGGTGTTTAACTATTGATGGCCCTGGGTAACAGGACAAGTTGCTTTTTTGAAAGCTGAGTGTATTTACACTCTGTTAAACAAAGATTACAAATTAAATTGGGTATAAGAACATTAGTATCCACTTTCTACTAAGATCCACAGCAGTTAAGGAGGCTGAAGAACTGATACACTCTTTTAACATTTGCTAGATATTTTTGTTCCATTTTTTTAGTATATGAATACGTATATCCAATTCTTACATAATTAAATACTAATATATTTATCAAATACATAATCATGAAAAAAATATAATAAGAAATATGGGGAGGAGGGGAAATAATTATTTGAAATAAAACATAAAATCAATTATTGGTAAAAAAAAAATTCTCCTTTGAGAAACATATGAGTGAGTGAATGTGAGGTAATCAAGATGTATTGCTTATTGAAGATTGAGTGGCGGTGAGCAGGAAAATATTATTATATTATATATATATATACACACAAAGTATTAGTTTAAGGGTGTGCACACTACAACCATATTATTTTATTTTTATATTTTTTCTTCCCTCTACCTAAAAGATTTCATTTTGTTTTTAATTGAGTTGTACAGTTTATAGGTCACATTAAAGGGACACTGAACCCAAATTTTTTCTTTCATGATTCAGATAAAGCATGGAATTTTAAGCAACTTTCTAATTTACTCCTATTATCAAATTTTCATCATTCTCTTGGTATCTTTTTTTGAAATGCAAGAATGTAAGTTTGGATCCCTGCCCATTTTTAGTGAACAACCTGGGTTGTCCTTGCTAATTGGGGGATACATTCATCCACCAATAAAAAAGTGCTGTCCAGAGCCCTGAACCCAAAAAAAAAAAGCTTAGATGCCTTCTTTTTCAAATAAAGATAGCAAGAGAACGAAAAAAAAATGATAATAGGAGTACATTAGAAAGTTGCTTAAAATTGCATGCGCTATCTGAATCACAAAAGAAAAAATTTGGGTTCAGTGTCCCTTTAAAGATGGAAAAAGTTCTGAAATGATTTATCTTTGTCTAATTTTTTTACATCACAGAAACCTGACATTTTAACAGGGGTGTGTAGACTTTTTATATCCACTATATATATATATATATATATATATATATATATATATATATATATTAGGGCTGCAACTAATGATTATTTTCATAATCGATTAATCGGCCGATTATTTTTTCGACTAATCGGTTAAAAAGAGAATCAATAATAGTTTTCTATGTTTTAAATAAAATCCACATAATGAGGGTTACAAATATAAACTTCAGACTAAAACTTTACATTAACACAACTGTTTGAAAAGAGGTAGAACTAGAAAGAGTTAGACTATCACTGTTAATAACATTCTGTTATTCACTCTTTCAGAAACTTTGCATTGAAATGCAAAAATCTCAACATGTCCACATGCTTCTGGCTAAGGCTGGTTCTCTGTTTGCAGCTATATTTCCTGCAGCAGAGAAAAGGCTGTTGAGGTGTATAAGTAGGGTTTTTCCAATTTCACCAAAGTGGGATATTTATCTTTGTTAGCTCTTCACCAATGCTAAGTGTTTTCTACCTTGGCAAGGGGCCTCTCAATAAAGTAACCCATGACTTCATTCTAACATAAAAATATCTTGAATATCTATATGCAATGGTAAATAACCAGCTATAAGGTTAGGGGAAATATCTAGTCCGCTCTAAAAATAACAAATATATACTTATAAAGGTTGAATCTGGTACATATCACAATTTATAAAAAATATAAAAAAACAATAAAAAACAAAATCAAAAGCGCTAAGGACTTTATATCAATAACAGGACAAAGCCTTACACATTTATTTATACAGTACATATAATCAGCAATAGCAAGCAATACGCTAATAATTGTGCAAACAGATAATAGTGCACATCAATTTAAATAACTCCCATCAATCTAGGGGCAAGGTGTAAACAACAAGCTTGGCACTATATAATGAAAAGCATAGTTCCAAATCACCAGATTTAATATAAACAATCCAAATGATGACTATTATATCTGGGTTGCACATAAGCCAGGGGTAGTTGTAAACGTATACTGTCCTGAAAAAGTGAAAAGTAGACGTCTGTAGACGTCGTTTAGGCTAAGGACATAACCATAAAACACAATACCATATGCAGGAGTTCATTGGAGTGAAGCAGCTGGTGTTGTGCACAGACCAACTCATTGCAAACCAGCTAATCGATTATGAGATTCGTTGACAACTATTTTCATAATCGATTATTATCGATTATGACGATTAGTTGTTGCAGCTCTAATATATATATATATATATATATATATATATATATATATATATATATATATACAGGGAGTGCAGAATTATTAGGCAAGTTGTATTTTTGAGGATTCATTTTATTATTGAACAACAACAATGTTCTCAATGAACCCAAAAAACTCATTAATAACAAAGCTGAATAGTTTTGGAAGTAGTTTTTAGTTTGTTTTTAGTTATAGCTATTTTAGGGGGATATCTGTGTGTGCAGGTGACTATTACTGTGCATAATTATTAGGCAACTTAACAAAAAACAAATATATACCCATTTAAATTATTTATTTTTACCAGTGAAAGCAATATAACATCTCAACATTCACAAATATACATTTCTGACATTCAAAAACAAAACAAAAACAAATCAGTGACCAATATAGCCACCTTTCTTTGCAAGGACACTCAAAAGCCTGCCATCCATGGATTCTGTCAGTGTTTTGATCTGTTCACCATCAACATTGCGTGCAGCAGCAACCACAGCCTCCCAGACACTGTTCAGAGAGGTGTACTGTTTTCCCTCCTTGTAAATCTCATATTTGATGATGGACCACAGGTTCTCAATGGGGTTCAGATCCGGTGAACAAGGAGGCCATGTCATTAGATTTTCTTCTTTTATACCCTTTCTTGCCAGCCACGCTGTGGAGTACTTGGACGCGTGTGATGGAGCATTGTCCTGCATGAAAATCATGTTTTTCTTGAAGGATGCAGACTTCTTCCTGTACCACTGCTTGAAGAAGGTGTCTTCCAGAAACTGGCAGTAGGACTGGGAGTTGCGCTTGACTCCATCCTCAACCCGAAAAGGCCCCACAAGCTCATCTTTGATGATACCAGCCCAAACCAGTACTCCACCTCCACCTTGCTGGCGTCTGAGTCGGACTGGAGCTCTCTGCCCTTTACCAATCCAGCCACGGGCCCATCCATCTGGCCCATCAAGACTCACTCTCATTTCATCAGTCCATAAAACCTTAGAAAAATCAGTCTTGAGATATTTCTTGGCCCAGTCTTGACGTTTCAGCTTGTGTGTCTTGTTCAGTGGTGGTCGTCTTTCAGCCTTTCTTACCTTGGCCATGTCTCTGAGTATTGCACACCTTGTGCTTTTGGGCACTCCAGTGATGTTGCAGCTCTGAAATATGGCCAAACTGGTGGCAAGTGGCATCTTGGCAGCTGCACACTTGACTTTTCTCAGTTCATGGGCAGTTATTTTGCGCCTTGGTTTTTCCACACGCTTCTTGCGACCCTGTTGACTATTTTGAATGAAACGCTTGATTGTTCGATGATCACGCTTCAGAAGCTTTGCAATTTTAAGAGTGCTGCATCCCTCTGCAAGATATCTCACTATTTTTGACTTTTCTGAGCCTGTCAAGTCCTTCTTTTGACCCATTTTGCCAAAGGAAAGGAAGTTGCCTAATAATTATGCACACCTGATATAGGGTGTTGATGTCATTAGACCACACCCCTTCTCATTACAGAGATGCACATCACCTAATATGCTTAATTGGTAGTAGGCTTTCGAGCCTATACAGCTTGGAGTAAGACAACATGCATAAAGAGGATGATGTGGTCAAAATACTCATTTGCCTAATAATTCTGCACTCCCTGTACACATACACACACGTGTTGCTCGTGGAGGCTGCCATCTCTAGAAGCGTCTGAGCTTGCTCGAATAAGTCCCAGCTGAGCCTTGCATCATCCGAGCGCTCAACGAACACCCAGCGCCTCGCTTGGAAGAGTTCTCCGAACGTTCCAAGCGAGTGTTGCGTTTGCTTGGAGCGCTTGCCAAACGCAGCCTATGTGTGTACACACATGAATGAGAATGCTTGTGGATACTTGTCTGTCTCTGGATTCCTGCTTAAGTGTATGTGGATTTTAATGGGTGGCTGTGCATTTGGATATCAGTGGGCGCTTGTGTGTGCACGCATATATGGGTGCCTGTATGTGTATATGCGAATGTCTATGGGTGTCTCATTTAAATCTGACAGCAAGGCCTGAATGGTCAAGGAGGGGGAAAGTTGCACTTTAAAATTTGTGTTGGGGGGGGGGGTGCACATTTTGTGATTTTGCCCTGTGTATTTGAGCTGAGGCAACTAAGGATTTCCGTCACTCATCTTGATTATTCATTGTTTATTCCGGAAAGCGTAGGGGTCAGAAAGCTACGGCTACCTCTCTTTATTTTTTGGCTGAGAAGTATCATCCGCCTGGCATATGAGACTGCTGGACAGCAGCCTCCTGAAAGAATTACGGCTCATTCTTCTAGGGCTGTGGCTTCCACATGGGCTTTTAAAAACGATGCATCTGTTGAACAGATTTGTAAGGCTGCGACTTGGTCGTCCTTTCACACTTTTTACAAATTTTACAAATTTGATACTTTTTGCTTCTTCTGAGGCTATCTTTGGGAGAAAGGTTCTTCAAGCAGTGGTGCCTTCCGTTTAGGTTCCTGTCTTGTCCCTCCCTTTCATCCGTGTCCTATTGCTTTCGTATTGGTTTCTCACAAGTAAGGATGAAATCCATGGACCCGTCATATCTTTGTAAAAGAAAACTAAATGTATGCTTATCTGAAAAATTACTTTCTATTACGATATGACGAGTCCACGGCCCACCCTGTTCTTTTTAAGACAGTTTTTCTTTATATTTTTTGTAAACTTCAGTCACCTCTGCACCATTTTAGCCTTTCCTTTTCTCTTCCTATAACCTTCGGCCGAATGACTGAGGGTGGAGGGGAAGGGGAGGGGCTATATATACAGCTCTGCTGTGGTGCTCTTTGCCACTTCCTGTTAGCAGGAGGTTAATATCCCACAAGTAAGGATGAAATCCGTGGACTCGTCATATCGTAAAAGAAATTTATCAGGTAAGCATAAATTTAATTTTTTGCATACGTGAGATTGGACAGTTTTATAGAGGGAATTTTTGTTGTTCTTTAAAGTTTTAAAGGCGTTTTGTAGAGTCACAACTTGTGGATGTGATAAGTTAAAAATAAAACAACTTTCACATAACTTTATGCAAAGTAACTTTATCAGTTTTATAGATAGCAAAAATCTAAACTGGAAAATATTAGTTAGTAAAAAAGAAGGTTGAATAGTGACCATGAGAAGGCAGAATTGCTTCTGTTTCAGCAAGTGAAAATACAGTCATTGATACTCTGGAAGGAACTGAGTTTTCCCATTGACTTGAAAAACCTGAAAAATTAATGTAAATAAATTTCCAGAGAGAATACACATAAGCGTCCCAAGTGAATGTAGCTTTGTATTAACTAAAGTAATATTTAAACATTTCCAAGGCTTGCTTTTTTCAGGCATCACACATGGGATTTGTGTAAAGCTGACATGGTTCCAGAATTTAAAGGGACATGATACCCAAATGTTGAAGCTTTTAAAAGTGATGCAGAATATCTGTAAACAGTTGACTAGAAAATATCATCTGAACACCTCTGTAAAAAAAGGATGATTTTTTTACCTCAAAATGTCCTAAGTATTCACACTCCACTGCAAAGAGACTTTAAGCAGCCAATCATGATGCTAGTCCCAGGAAAGCACTTACGGCTAGATTACGAGTCTTGCGTTATGAGTAAAAAAGCAGCGTTAAGCCTTATAACGCTGCTTTTTTTACTCCCGCTGGTATTACGAGTCTTGAAGATTTAGGGGCACCGCACACTTTTTTGGCCCTACCGTAAATCAACTTACGCAATTTGCGTATAGTCTTTTTTTCAATGGGGCTTCCATAGCGCTAGTATTACAAGCTTGTCCTGGGAGGCCAAAAAGTGAGCGGTACACCCTATCCCATCAAGATTCGTACCACATTCTAAAATCAGTAGTTATGAGTTTTATGCTACAACGCTGTAGCATAAAACTTATAATTAAAGTGCTAAAAAGTGCACTAACACCCATAAACTACCTATTAACCCCTAAACCGAGGCCCTTCCGCATCGCAAACACTAAAATAAAATTATTAACCCCTAATCTGCCGCTCCAGACATCGCCGCAACTAGAATAAACATATTAAAGGGACACTGAACCCAATTTTTTTCTTTTGTGATTCAGATAGAGCATGCAATTTTAAGCAACTTTCTAATTTACTCCTATTATCAATTTTTCTTCGTTCTCTTGCTATCTTTATTTGAAATAAAAGCCATCTAAGCTTTTTTGAGTTAAGAACTCTGGACAGCACTTTTTGATTGGTGGATGGATTTTTTCCACCAATCAGCAATGGCAACCCAGGTTGTTCACCAAAAATGGGCCAGCATCTAAACTTAGATTCTTGCATTTCAAATAAAGATACCAAGAGAATAAAGAACATGTGATAATAGGAGTAAATTAGAAAGTTGCTTTAAAATTCATGCTCTATCTAAATCGGAAAAGAAAAATTTTGGGTTCAGTGTCCCTTTAACCCCTAAACCGCCGCACTCCCGCCTCTCAAACATTAGTTAAATATTATTAACCCCTAATCTGCTGTCCCTAACATTGCCGCCACCTACCTACATTTATTAACCCCTAATCTGCTGCCCCAACGTCGCCGCCACTATATTAAATTTATTAACCCCTAAGTCTAAGCCTAACACCTCCTAACTTAAATATAATTAAAATAAATATAAATACAAATTACTATCATTACCTAAATAATTCCTATTTAAAACTAAATACCTATAAAATAAACCCTAAGCTAGCTACAATATAACTAATAGTTACATTGTAGCTAGCTTAGGGTTTATTTTTATTTTACAGGCAAGTTTGTATTTATTTTAACTAGGTAGAATAGTTACTAAATAGTTATTAACTATTTAATAACTACCTAGCTAAAATAAATTCAAATTGACCTGTAAAATAAAACCTAACCTAAGTTACACTAACACCTAACACTACACTACAATTAAATCAATTACCTAAATTAAATACAATTAACTAAATTAATTAAAATTAGCTAAATTACAAAAAACAAACACTAAATTACAGAAAATAAAAAACAACAAATTACAAGATTTTAAAACTAATTACACCTAATCTAATAGCCCTATCAAAATAAAAAAGCCCACCCAAAATAAAAAAAAACCCTAGCCTAAAATAAACTACCAATAGCCCTTAAAAGGGCCTTTTGCGGGGCATTGCCCCAAAGAAATCATCTTTTACCTGTAAAAAAAAAAATACAAACAACCCCCCAACAGTAAAACCCACCACCCACACAACCAACCCCCCAAATAAAACCCTAACTAAAAAACCTAAGCTCCCCATTGCCCTGAAAAGGGCATTTGGATGGGCATTGCCCTTAAAAGGGCATTTAGCTCTATTGCGGCCCAAAGCCCTAACCTAAAAATAAAACCCACCCAATACACCCTTAAAAAATCCTAACACTAACCCCCAAAGATTCACTTACCGGGAGAAGTCTTCATCCAAGTGGCAAGATGTCCTCAAGGAAGTGGTCTTGTTGCTGAATGAAGGTTTCTTTAAATTACGTCATACAAGATGGCGTCCCTTAGATTCCGATTGGCTGATAGAATTCTATCAGCCAATCGGAATTAAGGTTGAAAAAATCCTATTGGCTGATGCAATCAGCCAATAGGATTGAACTTTAATCCTATCAGCCAATCGGAATCTAAGGGACGCCATCTTGTATGATGGAACTTAAAGAAACCTTCATTCAGCAAGAAGATGTAGATTGAAGAGGATGCTCTACGCCGGATGTCTTGAAGATGGAGCCGCTCCGCGTCGGAAGGATGAAGATAGAAGATGCTGCCTGGGTGAAGACTTCTGCCCGTCTGTAGGACCACTTCTGCCGGCTTCCTTGAGGACATCTTGCTGCTTGGATGAAGACTTCTCCCATTAAGTGAATCTTCAGGGGTTAGTGTTAAGATTTTTTAAGGGTGTATTGGGTGGGTTTTATTTTTAGGTTAGGGCTTTGGGCCGCAATAGAGTTAAATGCCCTTTTAAGAGCAATGCCCATCCAAATGCCCTTTTCAGGGCAATGGGGAGCTTAGGGTTTTTTTTAGTTAGTTTTATTTGGGGGGGTTGGTTGTGTGGGTGGTGGGTTTTACTGTTGGGGGGTTGTTTGTATTTTTTTATTTTTTTTACAGGTAAAAGAGCTGATTCCTTTGGGGCAATGACCCACAAAAGGCCCTTTTAAGGGCTATTGGTAGTTTAGGCTATGTTTTTTTTATTTTGGGTGGGCTATTAGATTAGGTGTAATTAGTTTAAAGATCTTGTAATTTGTTTTTTATTTTCTGTAATTTAGTGTTTGTGTTTTTTTGTAATTTAGCTAATTTTATTTAATTAATTGGTTTTAATTTAGGTAATTGATTTACCGTAATTGTAGTGTAGTGTTAGGTGTTAGTGTAACTTAGGTTAGGTTTTATTTTACAGGTCAATTTGTATTTATTTTAGCTAGGTAGTTAGTAAATAGTTAATAACTATTTAGTAACTATTCTACCTAGTTGAAATAAATACAAACTTGCTTGTAAAATAAAAATAAACCATAAGATTGATACAATGTAACTATTAGTTATATTGTAGCTAGTTTAGGGTTTATTTTACAGGTAAGTATTTAGTTTTAAATAGAAATGATTTAGTTATTTATAGTAATTTTTATTTAGATTTATTTAAATTATATTTAAGTTAGGGGGTGTTAGGGTTAGGGTTAGACTAGATTTAGGGGTTAATAAATATTGTGGCGGCAACGTTGCGGGCGGCAGATTAGGGGTTATTAAATGTAGGTAGGTGGCGGCGATGTTAGGGGAGGCAGATTAGGGGTTAATATTTAACTAGTGTTTGCGATGCGGGAGTACAGCGGTTTAGGGGTTATTATGTTTATTATAGTGGCGGCGACGTTGGGGGCAGGAGATTAGGGGTTAATAACATTATGTAGGTGTCGGCGATGTTGTGGGCAGTAGATTAGGGGTTAATAAATATAATGTAGGTGTCGCCGATGTTGTGGGCAGTAGATTAGGGGTTAATAAATATAATGTAGGTGGCGGCGATGTCCTGAGTGGCAGATTAGGGGTTAATAAGTATAATGTAGGTGGCGGCAATGACGGGGGCGGCATATTAGGGGTTAATAAGTGTAAGATTAGGAGTTGTGAGCTACAAACTTCCATCTCAAACACCTTCTGTTTATATTCTGGCTACCCTTTAAGATATCTTGCTCTAAACCTTTGCAAGATCATCCAAACTCCATGCTTGGGCAACCCAGCCAGGCTGCCCAAGACTATACTGCTCAGACTACACCACCTTACACCCAGTTTATGGGTTTGTATTAAAGATGTTGGGAGTTTATAGATGGGATTAATCTTGTGGAATTTGATGCAAAATTAATAATGCATCTGAGGCAAACAAGATATTCACAAATAATACAAGACCTAGACAAAATGAAAGTCATAATCCTGTGGAGGTTTGACAAATTTATATGAAACATAGAAAACAGACATACTTTTTTAGGAGCCAGAGAAGGTGTGTGTTTGTGTATAAATTATAGATACAAACAAAAGTATCCGTCTATTAATATTTAGGTGTCACATGAAAAATTGCATGAGCAGTGGTTCTTTGGTCCCCAAGACATTGTAAATTCCTAGTTCAACATCACCTCTAATAAGGGGTACATTTGTTTACCACCTATTCTAAGAAGAAAAAAAATCCAGAATTAAAAAATATTCAGAGCAGAGTAACAGACTTGAGGGGAATGAATGGGTTAAACTATGAAAACAAGTTGGACACATTAGGGGCTCCATGTACTAAGCAGTCAGCGAGCTACCCGCAACAAATCTCGCGTCAAAACTCGCAAACTGATATGTACAAAGTCGTCAACTATGTTCAAACTCGCATCTTTAAAATTGCGAGCGTACTTATCCGCCAAACCTCGCTACCTCTCCATTTTTCACTGTAATTACACACATTTGACCACCAACTCGCCAAAAACGAATGTACTAAAAAAATCTATTTGTCCGCTCGTGACAATTTCCGCTCCCACCTCGTTATTTTTGCCTCGCCACCTTTTAGGTGGCGGGCAAGGTACAAAACAATAGGAAAGTCACTCTTAACGCCAGTCTAGACATATATAAAAGGCAGTAATATCAGCCTTGTACTTACATTGTTCATTTCGGATGGAAATATGCCTGAAGGATGACTTCTAGGTAAGAATAACTGGCGTCTAATTTGTGTCTCATTTCCATGCATAACTGGCGTCTAATTTGTCTCTCATTTCCATGTACATAAATTGCGCCCAATTTGTCGACTGTAATAAAAGAGTAATCTGTATATTTTAAATTTGTATTGTTGTCAATCTTTATAATTATTTTTATATCGTCTATTAGGAGATGGAGGGTACTCATGTACATGCGGTTTGAAAATGCGGTTTCGATATCTTGATCGTTCTGGTGGTGCTATGCAGTATGCACTTGAGAAAGTTGCAAAAATTATATTGGTTTGCTGCATACTGCACAAAATAGTCGCGGCGAGCGAGGCGTCAAATTTATCAATATTTCGCCACTGCTCGCAGCGGGCTAGACGTGTCTATTTTTGGGGGGATTATTAATACACAGCGACAGCGGACACCATTTCGCCCGCGGCGAGTAACGGCGAGTTTATCCGCGTCTACAATGATGGATGAATTGATGGCTTAGTACATGGAGCCCTAGGTCTGTGCCTTTAAGGCTAAATTAAAGGACATTTAATTGTATACCTTGAGCAAAGAAAAGCTTTTTTTCCACAATAAGAGAAGACTAGCTATGGAACTTACTGCCTGTGGAGGCATTGAATGTAGATCCTGTATACAGGTTGAAAAGAGCTTAGATACTCCTTAAGCTAAAAATACCATCCATAGATATGATAGTGACTGCAAAAACTAACTATTGTATTTTATTATGGTCTACCATCTGTTCATTTGGCATGGATGTCGGTATATAGTAGTGATTACAGGAGAATTTTTAAGATGCCTTCTTTTAAACTAATCAAAAGTTATATGTAAATAAATTTCGTTAAGCAATATAATAAATGTGAAGTATAAGGGAGCAAGTTCTCCCTCCTCATTCTGCCACGTGCAACAAACTTGTTATTAGCCACACAAGATGATGTAGGTTCAAAAGTGAAAGTATAATCTCCATGTGCATTAAAGGACATGTAATATAGTGTTATGCTGGTGTTGTACAGCCTCATCTTGTCATTGTAAGGCACAAGGCAATGCAAAGTGCATTAAAAGGGCTGCGCTGCAATGGTCTTTGGTATATCAGCACCCCATGTACACACCTGGTGCACAGAGTATGATTATCAATCAGCACCTATGTTAAGTTGTGATCAGTCTGCTACTGGCCTTTTACATCATTGCATATGTTTCTCTCTTGTAGTATTGTTTGCTTTTTCACATGCACTAAGTGCTCAGTGTAATCATTCAGACTTTACACATGAAATAAAAGTGCATTGAGATACAATGCTGTTGCATGTTTACATTCCTGAACATTTCTTTCAATTGTGAAGGGGGCTGTGGCTTAAAAAAAATATATATACTTCCCATAAAAATGTTTGTTATTTTGCCTGTTTTTCCTGTAATTATACACAGTGTATGAAGTGTTTGCTTGATCAGTACATGGCCTTGTTTATATCCTTTGTATCCTTCCCTAATTGGCCACAACAAAGTAAAAAAATAATTTCATGAAAGCTCAGTTATGCCTTTAGTGGCTCTTTAAAGGGACACTAAATATATGCTAGATAGAATGATGCATTAAAAGAAAAGATTAGTCTGAGAATAACGTGTATATGTATTTTTTTAAAGTGTCATTAGATGTTTAAATATTGCCAAAATAAGTGTAAAGTTTTAGTGCCTATAAAACAATGGGAGCTGCCATGATGTAACTTATGTTACCTTCTCTGCTGTGGCCAATTAGGAACAGTTATAAATAAGTCACTAGAGTGTACAGCCAATGGTTGTGTGGAATATAACCGTGTTCTGCTCTACTACTTTTAGCAGGAACTGAAAATATCACAAATTCAGAATAGAATTACTTGAAAATGAGACAAAATAAATAATGAAAGTATATTGCAGAGTTTCAATATATAATGTCTCTAAAATATAACAAAAAGTAAAAGATAAATAAGTTATCTATTACATTATTATATACTCCCCCCCCCCTAACAGACAAGAGTTTTCAAGTCTTCAGTAATTTTAGCAAAGTTACTCTTCTTCTGAATGTGAAGTTTAGTTGCTGTATCTTTCAATCTGACTTTTTAGCATATAATGCCTTTACAAAATGTTTGAGTCTCAGATTTCTTTTAAAATTGTTTTGCTTTATCTACTTCTCTTTTTTCCTAAAACAATTGCCTCGCTTCTATGCTGAAGCATTCATTTAAATACTGTTGTTTCAGAAATGAAAAGTCCTTTATGTTAATCCTTAAACAAAACCTAAAAAAGCGCCTGTAAGATAAAGGAAATTCATTTCTAGGATTAAATAATAATTTAGAATCAGTATTCCAAAGTAAAGACCATTCTTCGTCTTCAAGTCTCTATTTTTGTTTCATGTCTTCTTATCTGTTGACGTTTGAATAATGCGAGAGCTCATAATGTGGTAAGTGGCTCTAATAATCGCTGATAAACTTCATTAACTTCATTCTCAGCTAGAAGAACACGCAGCACATTTAATAGCCAAAATTAAACAAAGCCATTTCATAGCAGTTAACATCAATAACATTTGTTTTTATTGCTTAAAATATTTTACTTTGTGCTCATATATCTGTGGAATGAAAAGTAAATGATAGATCTATAACATTAACCATTAAATGATCTGCTTCAGAGACATTTCCTTTTTTTTTTTTTTACTTTTTTTTTTTTAAAAAGCCTGGCTGTCCACTTGATGATGCACTGGCCATATTTAGCTTTAAGTTTATTATTTATTTCAATAAGTGTGGATTTTTTTTCTGCTTATTACCTTGCATTTGAGATTCAGTAAGAGACAGATGTAGAAAACAATATGGAAGGGAATACAGACAGTGTGCAAGTGGAAAAATTGCACAGAAATGGTCAAAATAACTAATTGCAGAAAAAGGTAGTCTGCTCGGTGGATGAGTAAGAAACAATGTGCAGAAACGACATGCAGAGAAAGCAGGAGAGAACTGTGTTCAAAGTCTCTACAGGTGCTCTGGAAATTCCCTGCTATTCCCAATCAAAACATATATACCAGATGCCAATCAAGAGAAAAACATCTATACTAGAATATTAATTATTAATGCCTCTAGCCATACATATATGACCCGGAACACATTACAGTTCTGTTCTAGAGATAGAAAGTAACTTGGGGAAGTGGCTTGTTCTCAGTGCCATGTTCTCAGTGCCATGTTCTTTGAGGTTTTTTTGTCTCAGTTTGAGATTTCATCCAGGGATCTAGAATCCGACATGTAGGGATTTCTATAAATATCACAGTTTATTTAAAAATGCACATACTTTATATAAATAGCTCATTTCCCTGTGCTGATATTTCATTCCCTTATTTGGACTGTTTTATCAGCTTTACAGATTTATATAATTGGAATAAAACTATTCATGTAGAGTGGAAATATCTACTTGACAAAATGTATATGTTAGGTATTTATATTCCCTTGACACTCTCTGTAAAGTCATCTTTATAAAATAAATCTATATCATCCATAAAATGTATCTGCCAGTGATGTTTACAGATCGTTTGACTGTGAGTTCAGTATTTTGTCATGTCAGAGAGTTAGACTGAGAATGATCAATGCCTAATGCACATGATCTGTCCAGATTAGGAGCCCAGTTGGATTTAATTTATAGTTTTGCAGTTCACTAGAAATTCTAAGTAGTATATACATCGAATTCCACCTACTGTGTACCAGCATATTTTTTCATGCACAAGAGAAAACTTTCTGTCAGTTTGGACTTTGTTGGGTCTAGTCTGTTCTTCAAATGTCAGTCACAACGTTGAACATATTATAACATCAGCAAAGTTAGAGACAATATTGCGGCAAATGGAGAAAACTCTCAGTCCGAACCCTGCCATAGACTGACAAAATGCCTCCAAACATTCCCGTACCAGCATTCACATTGAAATGCCACTGACAATGAGATTTCAGTAAGAACAGATATCTGTCCACAGCATTCAAGAAGTGAGAATAGTTGTCACATTATAATGTGGTCAGATGGTTAGCTTGACAAAAGGGTGCCCCAAAATATTGCTTCTATGGGCTAAATAAAGTATCTCACTCTGGCTCAAATCAAGGTGTGCATGCAGCTTCCTTATTTTGTATTACACTGGAAGTTAGTTGTTTGTATGTTCAGTGTGCTTAGAGGAATATGGCTACATCTCACTGGTGAGGCCCAATGAATGCTGAAACGATCGTCTGGAGTTGCTGTATTCCATGTTCAGAAGGGGAATTGCCTGGTATTTCGGCGCTGGACTGACCTTAATAGGCGGGATCAGACTGATACTCTACAGGAAAGTTCTACTCTGTGAAAAGCATTACTGGGCTAAAAAGAAGCTGCACCCAGGTGGTAAATCGCCATTGAACAGGCTAAGAAGTTATTGAGCTGGTTGTTCATTCCTCAGATTGCCCTTCTCTCTGTGTTTATTGACTAGTGAATTAAAGGTGACTATTGATTTTGAAATGTCATTGTTTTTTTATATGCTGCCTGTTCGGACCATTTCTCCATTAACCAATTTTCTTACTATCCACATGCTCTGATATTAGTTTTGTGTGTGCAGCATACCTTACTAGTCTGCACAGATACCGGGATCTACTTCCAGTGGCTTACAGTGTATTAGTTATCTTGACAGTGAAAGGGTTAAAGGTACTTTTGTGCATATGAAAGAGTATGGTTTAAAATGTAATGGAAACCTTTTATTTTACATGAGAAAGAGGTTTATTTTGATTTCAAAGCTAACGGGGAGTGCAGCTGATGAATTAAGGCCTGCTGCTCACTGGGTAATTAGTCGATCTCCCACTACTTTATCAGTGGATAGTAATGTTCCTCACATGTCGTCTAATATTTTTTTCTCTCTAATACTTTTGTAGATGCAACAAAGGAAAATGACACTTGTGTCGCTTTTAATTGAATGCTTATTTAGTATAGAGAAAAAGCATCCAGTATTTAAAAAAAAAAAAAAAAAAAAAAAGGGAAAAACTTACAGTAATGGAAAGCAATTTAGAGCTTGCAGCTAATGATTTAATTATTTTAAGCGGAAGACAAATGAGTTGTGAGTGCCCTCTGATGATTTTTCTCCTCCGTTAGATTTATCCTGCTTAGCTGGCTTTCATTTAAATTAGGAAATTGTATAAGCAGTGCCTGATGGGACTTCCAAAAATAACCCCTTGGCAGACTGCAGAGTTTTTCTCTTGCTCATTGCCCAAATTGTTAGAGGGCGGGTATAAGTATTAGAACATAATTCCGGCCTAGCGCATGCACCTGCGTGCTCTATTTCTGTCAATCTGATAATCATTTATGCACAGTTCTTCATGAGAAAGTGATACTTCCCACAATAGCTGCCTGTCAAACCTCAGCGCTTTTAAGTGTATTTAAAATGATATTGACAGATGACATTATCAGACCATGCAACATATTAGAAGAAAACAAAACTAAAGAGATTGAGCTGTTCAAAGATGCTTCTATATAAATGAACATGATTATATAGCAAACTTATTGGCAAGTGACTGTCATTTCATTTTTATATTAAATGGTAGCTAAGTGCACTGAAACTTGACACATCTGACATTGGCCCCCTTTTTAATAAATTTAAATTAACCAATACGAGCAAGCTCATGTGAGATATCTATCTATCTATTATGACAGAGCTAATGGGATTGTTTAAAATGGAATCTGTTTCCCTACAAATTCTACAATGTTATTGGTGGAATTGAACATATCTCCCCCAACAAAGTGTGACAGGAGCAGGGCTGGGGTTTTGGGGAGAGGACTTAACAAGTGGCAGAACATAACACACATTCATTTTTTTTATTTTATTTTTTGTAAAGTATAAGCACTCTGATAACTGACTTTTGTTACGAGGGGGGCACTTTCTGGTTGCCTAGGTAACCACACCAAGCCTCCTTCCCCAGTCTGCAACCGGTAATGTGTGCACAATTTGCATGAAGCAAAAGTTTTACCTGACAGCAGAAGGAATATTCCTTACAAATTAAAGCTGAAACTTTTTTTGTACAGTGTTTTTCTTATGTTTGTACATGATACTCCCAAGGTTCAGCAGGTATTAAGTGCTCTGTGAAGAAGAAAAAAAAAAAAAAGGCATTTGGAGCAGGAATATAAATCCCACAAAAACTTTAGCCCTGTATACAACTTTCAAATAATTTACTTAGCGGTTCAGAGACCACAACAGATCACTCTGCAACAAATTAAACTTTTCAGCTGAGCAGACACATTGCCCTGGCTGCTGCTGCTGTCAGGTCCAGAGCAGTAATGCACTACTGGGAGCTGAACACATCTGGTGAGCCAATGACAAGAGGCATGTGTGTGTAGTCACCAGCTAGCTCCCAGTAGTGCATTGCTGCTTCTGAACCTACCTAGGTATGCTTTTCAACAAAGGATACTAAAAGAATAAAATCAGTTTGTCATAAAATAAGTAAATTTGTATAGTATTCGGAAGTGTATATTTTGCAAGGTTTTCTCATACCCTTTTTAAAAGCCTTGTCTGGCCAACAAAATCCTTACTCTCTTTTCGTATGCCATATCTGTTCCATAGCATTGTATTGCTCTTGTGTAAAATTGTGCTTTTCCTACACTCCCTAGAGAGGCCAGAGGCAAACTCTGTAACCTGCAAATCAATTTAAAAACCTAGGTTACTAAATTTGCTTTTCATGCTTTATGGGTAGCTGGGTCAAAGCACAGTTTTTACACAGAAACAAAAGGTATTTAAATAAAAACATTTACCATAATTCGAAAAGGGATGATTTAGTCTGAAAAAAAATCTAATTTACATTTTTTTCTGCTAAATTGCAGTAACGAAACATTAATTAGATAAGTGATTAAAGAAAGAAAAAACCCAGCCCTTGTGTACCTATGCTATCGCCGTATCACTTTGGTCACTGTTGTGAGCGGTTTGTAGGCTAAAGTAATCCAGCAATAGCTCAGCTGCATCAAGTAAGGTGACAAATCTACTCATCGGATGTATAGATTATACATTGTTCATTGGCTCTATACTGATGGGGAGGTGGAAACCGAACAAAAAAAGGAGGCGTATTCAGCACAGGAACCTATTGAACACTGTGATACATCTTGAAATACCTTATTACATGAAATAAAGAACAATGAGTACAAAGTTCTTTTTTATTTCAGTAGTATGTGTTTTGTGATAGTGCTTTACAAGAAAACTATGCTATTTATTTAGACATTTTTATTTTTCGTGACTAAAATGGACTTTCACATATTGCAAAACTGCAGGTAAAAATACAAGTCGGCATAAATCATATGTATCTATTTCTTGAAGCACCAACTTGATTTGACAGTACCCTGTTCACTGAGACGTCTTTCTCCAATTCATCTGTTATCCTGCAGTGACTCTCCTCACTACAAAGTGTGTTCTAATGCAAAACATTACCCTCAATTGTCGGCATAAACATTTTTGACATTGATACTAACTTTATTATGTGTTTAACTCTTGCAAAATGGGTTAAACACATAAGTTCCAGTCTGGAGCCACAGACATTGCAGCTTATGGGCTGAAAACAATAATGAACCAGGAATAACAGTCACACAACCTGCTTATCATTGGCTGTGTTCTGCCTCGGAGTTCCGATGTTTGTGACATCTTAGTGGAATTTTCCCCTTTTGAGAGGGTTATACATTAAAGAAACAAGGTTGTGTGAAAGCTACTCTGGAGTGTCAGAAAAAAGGCTAAACCCAAATAATTTTTACACGAATTTCTGAAAAAATGTGTGATAAATGGCAAGTATAAGAAAAAGGAGGGTATGGGTTAGCGCTCCAAAAACGAGCAATCTGACTAAGGGATAGTATTTAAAAGTGATGAAATATTACATCTATGTGAAAATAATGTCACAATTATAAAAATAAAAATATATACAGTTTATTCAAAGAATTTATAAAAACAGACAGAAGTGTGCCGGCACAAGTATCTAAAATTCAACAGTCAAATCAAATGTTATACTGACATATATCCAAATAGTTATGCTACTAAAACAATGGGTGAATAAGGAAATATGCCGATAAAAGGTGTGTGTAAGACCTGTATAGGCTGATATAACAAATAATCCCTGGGAGGTATGTTCCGTGAATAGATAAGTTGATTAGTTCTGAAATAGTCAATCCTCTGATCTCAAGATGTTAAGAAAAGTTATCAGAGTTAGCTGCAAGTAGCGGCGTTGCCGTTAGATGATTTCTTCTGTTTGTAGGATTCAGTTGTGTTTTTTTTTTCCGACTGGGTGTTAAATAGTGCTCCTCTTTGTTTGTCCTTCATTGCTAGTTCTACAAATGCTGGGTTATACATAGTTATATAGGGTCCGTAATTTATGTTCTCTAATAAAATAAACCATGTTTTATTCATTACAATGTCCCTTAAAGTGTGCAAGATATCTGCATATATTTTATTGAAACCTTTTCAAACAAATGTCCACACTGGGATATTTTTTCAATCGTAGGTCAGCCATACCACTTACAGATTTTATTACTCAAATCAAATAAATGTACTCCACTTTTAAACAAACCGTGCCATTACCTAAGCTTGCTTTCTTTCTCATGTGCCTACAGAGTACAGACCCACCCAGTCACCACAATTGTTATTTTTACATGATGCAGGGCTAACCCTGCCCTGGTTCTCACTGCCTTGCTTTGTCTATGAGCCAGTTACAGAGAACTCCTCTTGATGATGCCTCTGGGTGCCTGTATTTGTGTGATTGTGGATGTTTGGGGTGCTTTGCATGTGAGTGCTGACTGCCTGTGGTTGTCTGTATTTTCTCTCTGCAAGTGCAGCTTATGTGTGATAACAAGTGCTCAGATGGCTGTTATTTTGAGTGGTTGCGACTACACAGGCTTATGAAACAAATGAAAGTTATTCTAAAAAGAGTAAACCAAATAACCACTGCGCCTTTAACAATCTTAAAGGACCACGCAATACAGTAGAAGTACATAATAAAAAGACAATGCAATAGCACTTAGTCTGAATTTCAAAGAAGTAGTAGTTTGTTTTTTTCTGACAAATTTTTTTTTCCCCATTTCCGGTCCCCTGTATCATGTTACAGACATCAGCCAATCACAGACTACTATATGTATACACTGTGAGCTTGTGCACATGCTCAGTAAGATCTTGTTACCCAGCAAGTGTGAATATAAAAAGATGTGATCATGGTAGTATATTGAAAAGTCTTAAAACTGCATGCTCTGTCTGAATCATAAGTTTGTTTGTATATGAATCTTAATACTTTAATAAACAATACGATACTCAAACAGATAAAAATCATACATGTATAATCAATACAATCGAACAAAACATAAAAGATACATAAAAAATACTTAAAATATGTAACACAGTACTTTTGTAGTATTCCGTGTAACAAAACCGCACGTTCCTGAATGTGCTGATGTTGAGGATCTGTAAGAAGTAAAAAGCACAATCCTGGTGAAGTATGTTAGACCCTTAATATGCACACATAAAAGGAACTACTCACAAGAGGTAATCGTCAATTCAGCTTTTACTATCATCAGTACTGATTGTAGTAGTCTTATGTCACCTGCCGTCTGAAGCACTTTAGTTAGAAATAGTCTGTAATGCAGTGAAACGGATTGTAAAAGATGGATGCTGATAACGGTATTCACGCAAACACCCCAGTATCTCCAAGCATGATACAAATTGTAACCTTAGCCCCTTGTTACTACTCCTACACTTACCAAAAGTATATACAGAGCTAAAAGGGATACTAAACCCAAATATTTTATTTTATGATTCAGACAGAGCATGGAATTTTAAGCAACTTTCTAATTTACTCCTATTATCAATTTTTCTTCGTTCTCTTGCTATCATTATTTGAAAAGCAAGAAAGAGCTATCCACTGTCCTGAACCAAAAAAGGGCTGGCTTCTTAGCTTAGATTCCTGCTTTTTCAAATAAAGATAACGAGATTGCATGCTCTATCTGAATCATGAAAGAACATATTTGGGTTTAGTATGCCTTTACGTGTGAATACAAGTTCCTAAGTCTTCACTGCTGGTCACTATAGACTATAGTCTGCGCCAATACAACTGTGCAGTATGAATCTCTGACACGGCTCCTTAGAACTTAATTTTCACCAAAAAAGTAGTAGCAGTATACAAAAAGCAATGCATTTCAGCCCCCTTGTGGCCTTTCTAAAGCTCTAAATTAACCTTCTAAGCCCACTACTATTAAGCTAATTTTAACATAATAGGTTACTGATATAAGGTGGTATTATTGTGATTCGTTAAAATGTCTTGAGTCAGACAGGAAAGTTCTATAACCTAGTGACTTGTTGCAACTCCTGTCGCAGTTTTGTATATATTTTGTGATATATAATGTTTGTGACTTATGCAACAGTATCGTTCAGCAATTTCACTAATGGGGAACGTTTATTCTATTTTTTTAGGCAAACAGTTTCGCCCTCACACCAGAATGTCCTGGGTCCCTCTGGTTTTGGGAATCCTCACTGCTTTAGTCACTGTTGTGGCTGTGACCCTTATCTTCCTCCGAAAGAGACGGAAAGAGACTCGCTTTGGGTAAGCCGCTTCTTGACAGTAAATACAGAGTGCAAGTGATATTAATCTTAAAATGTAATCCACATTTACATGTTTAAAGTAACTTTTGCTTGTTGAAACTGTCATCTATACTAAAAAAATCAAAATGTATGCTTACCCGATAAATTTCTTTTTTTCCGGATACGTCCACAACGTCATCAATTACTAGTGGTAATCTCTCCTGTCCAGCAGGAGGCAGTAAAGAGCACCACAGCAAAGCTGTTAAATATCACTCCCCTTCCCATAATCCCCAGTCATTCGACGAAATGGAAAAAGGAATAACACAAAGGTGTAGGTGTCTTAAATATAAGGGTGGGGTCGTGGACTCACCATATCCGGAAATAAATAAATTTATCAGGTAAGGATAAATTTTGTTTTCTTTCCTAAGATATGGTGAGTCCACGACGTCATCATTTACTAGTGGAAACCAATACCCAAGCTAGAGGACACAGATGACTAGGGAGGGAAAAAGACAGGTGGGCCTAAACAGAAGACACCACCGCTTGAAGAACCTTCCTCCCAAAAGAGGCCTCAGCTGAGGCAAAAGTATCAAATTTATAAAATTTTGAAAAAGTGTGCAGAGAGGACCAAGTTGCAGCCTTGCAAACCTGTTCCACAGAAGCTTCATTTTTGAAAGCCCAAGAAGACGAGACAGCCCTAGTGGAATGAGCTGTAACTCTCTCCAGAGGCTGCTGACCAGCAGTCTCATAAGCAATACGAATCATACTTCTCAACCAAAGGGAAAGAGAAGTTGCAGTAGCCTTCTGACCCTTACGCTTTCCCAAGAAACAAACAAAAAGGGCAGAAAACTGGCGAAAATCCTTAATCGCCTGTAAATAGAATTTTAAAGCACGCACTTACATCCAAGTTGTGCAATAGACGCTCTTTATGAGAAGGATTGGGAGAAAGAGAAGGAACAACAATTTCCTGATTAATATTCCTAACTGAAACCACCTTAGGAAGAAAACCCAAACTAGTACGTAGGACCACCTTATCCGCGTGAAAGATAAGGTTAGGAGAATCATACTGCAAAGCTGAAAGTCCCGAAACTATCCCCGCAGAAGAAAGAGCTACAAGAAACAAAACCTTCCAAGATAATTTAATATCTATGGAATACATTGGTTTAAACGGAGCCTGCTGCAAAACCTTAAGAGCAAGGTTAAGACTCCAAGGAGGAGTAACCAACTTAAACACAGGCCTGATTCTGATCAAGACCTGACAAATCGATTGACCATCTGGCACAACCGCCAAATGCTTATGCAACAGAATAAAAAAATCAGAAATCTGACTGACTGACAACCCCTCAGAGAAGCGGGTGATGAGTGTGGCGGGGGGTGGAGCCTTACGCGTTTCGCAACGCTATTGGTTGCTTCGTCAGAGGTCCTCTGACGAAGCAACCAATAGCGTTGCGAAACGCGTAAGGCTCCGCCCCCGCCACACTCATCACCCGCTTCTCTGTATACGCCGATATACCCCAGCTCTCCGTATCACACACCTGGTTGTGTGGTCGGGGGTAAGCTGATATCGAGCTGAGAGAGGGTTTGCTATTTCATTTTACCACACAGCAGCTAAGTAACGGTAGTCAGACAGATCTCTTTCTTAGACTGTTGTCATACCGATTAGTGCTGCATTTTATCAGTCACTGAAAATACTTGTGACTTTTTATGTTTGATATGTAAATATTTGTCTACTATCTGCACCAATAAATATACTGTTTGTACACATATATTTGCACTCCCCTTTTGTTCTGCCCCTACCCCTGCCCCTGAGTGCTGCAGTGGATGTAGATCCACACTGCAGTATAAAAGAGCTCTGAGACGACTTCTGCACAGCCCGGGAATACAGGGATCACTGGTGGCGAACAGAAAAGGAACATTCAAGGAGGAAACAGCTAAAATCCGGGTCCGATTGATACCTCATACAAATTGAGGTTGAATCACGTGAGTGGTTTAAATTGCATCTTAGTATTTGAGCAACTGTGTCTACAGGCTTCACTAGGGGTGCCTTTCTTGTGCGCTTCTTCACCTCTTCTTTTCCAGAAACCTACGAGAATCCGCTTGTTCAAGAGGATACTCCCAACTCCCAGACGAAGCAGCAAAGATTTACTGGCACAAGGGAACTGTTTATTTACAAGTCTATATAGACTATTTAATCTACAGCCTATTTATATATTTACAGGATAGCTGGACTTCACATGTGTCTTAGCGATACTATTGTGTATATATATATATATATATATATACATACACATTACCTATGTGAATAACTCATTACAGTGCTAGATTGATCATCATTGTGTAAGTTTCAGTGTATGACCAGAGAATTATTCTTTGATATTACTGTATTTGATTACTCACGTATGGTCATACCATCACTAATCTCTGATAACTTGGTTTATTACTGAATATCCGGGTACATTGTTGAAAGTGCAGCTACTATATTCCTAAGCGCAGATTGTCCCCTCTCTTTTTGAATATATATATATATATATATATATATATATATATTTGTGACAGACAGCTATGCACTATAGTAATAGTTATCTGTCTTTTTATAGCCACAGTACGCCTGTTCAAGCATATAACTTATGTCTGACAATAGTGTTAATGGCAGAGTGAGTGAGGAGGAGAAAGGTACTTAGGAATAGGGTTTAATGTAATGGAAATTTATAGTATACCTCTTGAGAACACACTGTGAGATATAGTGTATACAAATAAAGAAAACCACCTTGATGATCAGTTATTAGCCCTGAAGGGAAAGCCGGTAAAACAGCTTATAATATATTTATCTGGAGTTGCGATACATACAACTTGTTTGTAGAATGACTTGAGCCAGAGTAAACAGGATAGATTATCCGGAGATGCAACTGCGGTGCGAGGTTATAGCAAGCTGAGATTACCGCTGTTCCAGAGCTGCTGAGAGGAGACAGAGAAGTGTCGGCCGTAGCTGATGACGTCAGTGAAGCTCCGTAACTTTAACCAGGATGAAACTCAGTAATGGATATTCCAGGTAGCTATTGCAAGCAGAGGTAGTAGTACTGTAAAATGTAAAGACGTTACTCACAAGATAAGGTAAGGGAAAGTTCTGCCTTTGGCTAAAGTAGAGAAGTAAACCTGCTGTTGGTAAAAACTTCATCATTCCACCAAGGTATGCAGGAAAGGACGAGCCTTAAGTAGGCAAGTTTGAGAGGCTAATTATCAGTTAAAGGTACAGGCAGGAAGAGGACAAAGGAGTGGAACTGGAACAATCACTCTCAGAGAGAAAAGATCCTGAACGCAGTTCAAGAATGCCTCTCTTTTTACCTGAGTTGCAGACAACCTTTAGAGGTGAAACCTGCTGCTGGGAGGAAGAAAATTGAATTTTATCTTTTAACTCTGAGAAACAATGCCCACAGCCCAAGGATCTGGGACATCTCGTAACCACTCCTGATAAAACAGGGAAGGTCTGCCCCCCACTTGATCTGACTCCAGACCGATGGACAACCCATCATGCTGACCTAGACTCAGCTGAGGGTTTCTTAGATTGCTTCCCCTTGTTCCAGGACTGACTGGGTCTCCAAGAGGACTTGGATTGCTCCTGTTTGGAAGCGGGGGAGGAATGCTATTGACCTTTGAAATTGTGAAAGGAACGAAAATTGCTTCAACATTGCTTAAATCTAATTTTGTTGTCTTGCGGTAGAAAAGATCCTTTTACACCCATAATATCAGATATTATTTCTGCCAGTCCAGGCACAAACAAAGTCTTACCCTTGTAAGGAAGCGCCAAAAGCTTAGACTTGGAGGAAACATCAGCTGACCAAGACTTAAGCCACAAAGCCCTGCGAACCAGACAGCTGGGCCCCCAATTTAATAACTTGCATGCCAGCATCAAAAATAAAAGAATTGTCTAGCTTAAGAGACTTAATCCTATCCTGAATTTCCTCCAACAAAGTTTCCTCTAAAATAGATTCAGATAAAGCATTGCACCAATAAGATGCTGCACTTGTCACTGTGGCAATACAAACTGAAGGTTGCCATTGAAGACCCTGATGCACATACATCTTCTTCAAATATACCTCCAGCTTCTAGCTTCTTATCCATTGGATCCTTAAAAGAGCAACTATCCTCTATAGGGATTGTAGTTTTCTTAGCCAGAGAAGAAATAGCCCCTTCTACTTTAGGCACCGTGCGCCAAGAATCCTTAATGGATTCAGCAATAGGAAACATCTTCTTAAAAACTGAAGACGGGGAGAAAGGAATTCCTGGTTTTTCCCATTTCTGTGCAATAATCTCCGTCACACGATCTGGAACAGGAAACACTTCCATAGACGAAGACACATCATAGAATCTATTACGCTTACTAGATTTCTTAGGGTTAACCACAACAGGAGAGTCGGAATCATTCAAAGTAGCCAAAACCTCCTTTAATAAAACATGAAGGTGTTCAAGCTTAAACCTAAAGCTTACTTCTTCCACCTCAGACAAAAGATCAACACTGTCAGAATCAGAGATTTCACCCTCAGAATGAACTGAGGTAACATCCTCCCTAGTGTTATGAGGAAGATCGACCTGTATAGTAGCTGCTGAAACAGGCGCTTTACTGTCTATTAAGTGTTTAGTTTTCCTCTTGCATTTTCCTAAAACAGAAAAAGCAGATAAAACTGCAGATACCGCAGAAGATATCTGTTCGGGCAAAATCTGCAGGCAAATATACCCCACCAGGAGGTTGAGAGGAACCGCAGGGCACTGCATGTGACACCATATTCGCTTTGAACATTTGAGGAAAAGGCAAAAAAAATAATTATTCAGATAGAGCATACAGAACAACTTTTTTTTTTTTAAAACCACTTTCAAATTTACCTCCTGTTATATAAATTGATTTGTTCTCTTGGTAACCATTGTTGAATAGCATACTGGGATCTAGCTGCTGTTTGGTGGCTGCACATATATACCTCTTGTCATTGGTTCACCCAATTTGTTCAGCTAGCTTCCTGTAGTGCAATGTTGCTCCTCCAACAAAGAATACCAAAGGATTGAAGCAAATTTGCTAAAGGAAGTGAATTGGAAAGTTGTGTAACATTGTATACTATATCTGGAAGATGAAATAAAAATGTTGACGTTTCCTGTCCCTTTAAATGCAGATGGAATTGGGAAATGTAATAGGTTGAAAACTTTTGTACATAAAGGTTTAGGAAAAGCCAGGTTGTATGAGGCAGTGTCACAGTAACCACACATAGTATGTGTTTTCATGGAATGCGCATAAGCAAATTATTCACCATTTTAATACTTTGGTATATAGTGGGGACATTCTAGTGTCATATTAATTGCTCTGATTGGTTAGAGTAGGGTCCTCCAAATTACAACTCACCGCTGAACAGAAAACAAATATGTTATTTAGTTGTTTGTATTTACAACAAATTTTGTAACTGTGATCAGTATATAACATTATATAAACTAATTAATTAATAGGAATTTATTTCCTAATTTTGACTAAAAATGAGATTAAAAAGTAATTTTATTTTGAGTTATTATCTTTAGTTTGACTATAACTAACACCATTAGTGACTGGATCATGAAAGATCATGAAAAAATGTTTATGGTTTAGAGAGTGTGGGCTATTTTAAGAGACTTTTCAAAAAAGCCTATCTAGGTAGGATGAGGAGCAGACAGTTTGTACCCTAATTCTATAGTCAATCAAAGTGTCATTTTAAACAACGGAGTCAACATTACTTAGAACTTAAAGAGACAGTCAAGTCAAAATTAAACTTTCATGATTCAAATAGAGCTCACAATTTTAAAGAACTTTCCAATTCACTTTCATTATCTAAATGTGCACAATCTTTTTATATGTAAAGTTCCTGAGGCACCCGCTCCTACTGAGCATGTGCAAGATTCACAGGATATACATATATGCATTTCGTGGTTGGCTGAAGGCTGTCACATGATGCATTAGGAAGGAAAATGTAACTAACTGACATTTGTCAGAAAAAAATATGCTACTTATTTGAAATTCAAACTAAGTGCGTATGCATTGTCTCTTTAACATGCATTTATTGATTATGCTGTTCCTCTGTGTTTAGTGGTCCTTTAACAAAACACATACACTTGTCACAAAGAAGAGCACATATATGTGAAACAATGAAAAAGAGGGAGAGGCAGATTGAAAACAATCTAATGTTAGCTATAGAGGTATGGGATAAAAGGGTAGATGGAGGATAACGGTGAGACGGAGCAGAACTGTAAATAAATGTATTGTTCCTAAGCACTTTATAGACTACATTTCCTTTATGTACAACTTCCATACATTTTCTGATCGGTGTAAACATTCTATGAGCTTTGTATGTCGGCTAAAGTTGCTGATGGCAAGGAAATTGATTTATTAAATAGAGGACATGATGGAAGAGTCGGGTATAAAAGAGGGGAAGACATTGAGGTCTGAGGACTGCAGGAAAAAAGATTCTGTTTGTTCATTTTCCAAAAATGTTACTTTTTGATGTGTGCTGCATTTTATAGGACACAACATATGGTATTTGGTTCTGATTAGATTATGCTGCTTTATAATGTTACTGTTCTCACCTGTGTATGGTGCTATGTGAGAAATGTTCTATAATTTCATCCAAATAAAGGAGCAGCATTTAAAGATGTATTTTGGCCTGAAACAAATTTTAAAACTAAAAGCTGTCTAAAGTTTTAAAAACAGATCAGTATAAGTTGTTTACTTCTTAATACTGTCCATGGTTTTGAATGAACTTTATGTACCTATTACATAGAGTGCCTAAGAGCCAATGAGTACACAACTTATACTGTGATATTGATTTCAATTAAGACCGCTTTTCTTTTCAATCCAAAACAAATCAACATGTTTTATACGTTGCTATCTTAAATAACTGATGTCCTTTTAAAATGTACATATAGTGAAAACAATGATTTACTTTGTTTTTCTATTTCTCAGGCAAATCTTTGGCTCTGTGCTAGGAAGGGGTGGGCCAGTTATCCAGTTCACCGCTGCCAGATCTTTCAACAGGAGGGGGCCTGAAGTCATGGAGGCTACGTGTAAGTAACTTGACATTGACACGTTTGAACCTGCAGGCTTTTTTGCAACCTTTTATTTTGTCTCACTCAGACACAACAATAAATACCACAAACATTATAGAATTCAGAAAATATTGAATGTACAATGCATAGATGTATTTTAGTATTTTTACCTTTTTATAATTTTTTATAGATCTATTCCAGATGTTTATAGAAGCAGCCATATATTCACATTACTATGTTAAAGAATTAAATTATACATTGAACACTGATTCCGTTTCAAGATAACCTAAAACGTGTCCATAATATGATCCACTTCATATTTCTCTGCTAACATCCCAGGATTATATTTAGTTGCAAATCGGCTGCTTTGGTCTAGATAGAAGTGCATTCATTCATTCTGAAAATTTGAGTGACTTGCTGAGTGGAAGAAAAAAAAAGCCCAGAATTGTACAGTGAAGACTGTCCTGTGCAAATTCTGTTTATTTCGCTATATTACTGTGCTGGTTGGGCATAATTTTCAATAACCTTTAATTAAAGGTCCATGATAGGGAAAATGTAATGTTCTCATTCTCTTGGTATCCTTTGTTGAAAGCATATCCAGGTAGGCTTAGGAGCAGCTATGCTCTGCTGAGAGCTAGCTGGTGATTGGTGGCTATGTAGATATAAACTGCAGGATGGCTCAGTTTCCGGTCTACAGCGAGATTCAAAGTTTTAACTGAGTCCCAGACCTGGAATCACTGAGGTTCATATATCGCTCCATTCAAATAAAATGATTGCATCTTGTGGAGTTAATTCTTTTGAAATTTCACTAAATGTATAAAGAATGCAGATTGTGTAAGATTATTGCTGTGATTATTATTTGTTATTGAAAAACACAGATTTATGCAGCTCTATAGGGTTATATAAAGTCTACAAATAATATCCTTTAAAGGGGGGAGAGGGAGTTAATGTCACTTGATTCCACGTGCAATGCCGTCCGGAGCTGTCCGTATCATGGCCAACAGATTAGGGGACAAGTGGAAAATCAGGAGAACCGTTCTCACCACAAATCGCACAGTCTCTCACTCACACGCAGATAGACAGGTACATTTTACTTACATCACTTGCTGTATTCTGGTTTATTAAGCAAAACATGAAATTATTGTGTTGCTTTTACAGTGGACAGCATTGGGATTAGCGATGAGCTCAAGTCAAAGCTTAAAGATGTGCTGATTCAGCAGCAGCAGTTCACTTTGGGACGGACGCTGGGGAAAGGTAAATTCTGCAGAAGGTTTGGTATCCACTTATTCATGTGATCAGTTATTAATGCTCCAAATAATGTTTTTATATCAAACCTACTCTGAGCACTCAAATCTACTCTGCTTCATACTGAAGCTGAACTGATTTAGTGTTCAAACCTTCTTCATCCTACTATAAAGCAATCTGAATTGGAGAATAGAAATACTAATTCACCCAAACTGATAGTTGCTCCAAATGTTGATAGTGCTCTTGTTTCCTGTGTCCTTGTGGGGGGAAGGTACAGTTTGAATGCAATACTGAGGTCTCTAAATTTGGAACAATCCACAGCTATCCTCACACTGTCCTCACACAGAATAACAGCCGGAGCCAGTCAGGCTTAACAAATTAAAACTTCCTCCTTTATTTGTAATCAATATTTAAAGCAAGGTGCAATGATCAACACGTTTCGTTAAGCATCACGTAACTTTCTCAATGAGAAAACTGTGGATATCCAGCATTATTACTTTTAAAGCTCCCAGCCCACACAATTGTGACAAAACTTTACACTTATACATTATTGTGCCTGGATATAACCAACTTTTTGCTGCTCATTATCCACAAAATAAATGTATATATGTACACTTATATTGCTTCTTTTTAAGAAACTTATTACATTTCGAATAATTTACATTGTACATTTACACTGCTCAAATTTCAATTTCAACAATAAATTCATAGATTTAAAATTTTTGTATTTTCATAATTTTACTTTGTCAATACATTCATGAATAAATACATTCATGAATAAACACACTTTTATTTTAAATTATCTATTTCTTATCAAAAGAACTCTCCTTAATCCTAGCAAGCTAAAGATTTTTCCACTGTCTCTCCAACAAACATTTTTACATCCCATTCTGAATTAATCCTGCTGGGATTCTTGTTCCTAACTGAAATATCCAGTATTCTATTTTCTGCTGATTTAAGGACTATCCCCCCTCTGGAGCGTCTTTTTACATACTGGATACCCTGAAAGGCTAATAAGGAACTATCTGAATTGGGGTGCTTGAGAAAATGCAACGCTATGGGTGTAGTTGACTCTGGGTCATCAACTGCCCATAAATGTTCTAAAAAGCGATCTTTTAGGAATCTAGTTGTTTGTTCTACATACTTTTTTTCCCACACCCTTTACAGGTAAGCCGATAAATAACATCTTTCCATCTTAATATGGGAAGAGTCCACAGCTACATTCCTTACTTTTGGGAAATACTGAACCTGGCCACCAGGAGGAGGCATAGACACCCAGCCAAAGGCTTAAATACCGCCCCCACTTCCACATAACTCCAGTCATTCTTTGCCTTTAGTCTCAGGAGGTTGGCAGAGAAGTGTTAGAAGATTTCGGAGCAGTCTCTTATGGGGGGTAGTACTCTTCGAGATGGGACTTGGGTTTAAGTAGTCCTGTCAGCCTCTCAGTGAAAGCATGGATGAAAGTTTGAGTCCAGAGATGCAGGGAGAGTCTTTCTGCGAAACCATCCTGACTCATATTAACAGCTCCATAGGCAATCAGCGTTGACGAGTTTCACTGCCTGCTTTCTTCACTCAAGTCCATGTCAGAAGCGATGCTACTATCTGTCACACTTGAATGGCCGTGTTCCTGTTCCACAGCGTGGATTCTGGTAAGATCGTTTCATATTTTATGCATGTATGATAACGGAAGAAGACAGGGTCACAGTGTGACTCCTTTTATCTGTATAGAATCAAGGGTTAATATCTCTTTAGGGGGATTAGGGGGAATAATAATCTTATATGTTTATTTGATTTTATGCTGCTTTATGTGTGAAATGTTATGGGCTTATAGGCAATATGGAATATACAGGTTTCACTTTTACTTTGAGAGCCATGCAGCTTACAAGCTTGGCGTGCTTTCTCTCATAGCAGGGACAGTCCTGCATTGTGCACTATGTGATTCATTCCCTCTTTCCTGACCGAGTGTCTATCAGAGAGGTGCCATAAATCTCTGTACTGTCTGGGTCATAGGAGGTGGTAAGTGCCCCAACCATTGGGGTATAAGGGTGCTGTTGTTTTTTAAAGAAAATAAGATGTTTTATTTCTCTAGTTCTCCAGTTATTGCACTAGCGATGGAGGATTCTGTTACTTTAGAGGGCACTCCCTCTATTCCTAAAGAGTAGTTCCTGTTTATATGGTGAGGAGGCCCTAGTTCCCCCTCTCAATTATGTTCCATATGCCTTGATAATGTGATAATATCAAACGTGTTAGATACCACGGAGCCGTCCACCTCTGAGGAGTTGTCGTCCAGTGAGGTGCGTACCCTACATTGTTATCTCTATACACATGCAGTTTTCCTGTAGCATTGCTGATCCTCCATCTGGAGGGGGCCTTTTTTCACCAGACGTTACTGCGCAGTTCAGACAGCGGTGTCTGCAGCCTTTAATGCTTTATCTTGCCCTGCTAAGTGCAAGCGAAAGGTTACATATTGCACTCCTTCCCAGAGTACATCATATAATTTTTTGGATTTATCTGATAGGGTTATCCGAGGATGAAGTTCTTTCTGAGACTTCAGAGTGTGAACTTTCTGGGTCGGAGTCTGCTGCCTCTAAACCTCCAGCTGCGGAGGAACCAGACTTTAGTTTTTGTCGAATTCAGAGGTACCAGAGGTCATATTGCCTGATGAACCTTTAATTCCTAAATTGAATAGAGTTTGAGGACAGGGTGGTGCATTCCCTTCCCTGCTCCTGTTAGATGGTGAACATTATTAGGAATGAAGGGGACAGGATTGGATTCCTTTTTTCCCCTTTTCTCCTTTTTACAAATTGGTCCTGGTCTCTCAATGGGGTTCCATCCCTAAATGGGATGGCGTTATCTTCACCTTTGCTAAAACGTACTACTATCCCACTTATGAATAGTTCTTCATTTGAAAAGCCCATGGATAAGAGCTGGAAACTCTGTTAAAGATGTTTCAACATACGGGATATTTGTTTCAACCGGCGGCGGCTGTTGCCACTGTTGCTGGAGAAACTTCCTTCTGGTGTGACTCCTTATAGGATTTGATCAAGATGGTGGGTCCCCTCTACGTTCCCCAGGAAAGATTTATGGCCTTGAGGGTTGCTAATTCTTTTATCTGTGACAGATTATTCGCTATGCTATGGCTTCAGCTTTTTCTGTTCAGTGGATTTGACTTCTAAGTCTAGACTTTTCCTCCCCTTGAAGGGAATGATTTTTTTTTGGTCCAGGCCTGGACTCAATTATCTCCACGGTCACAGGGGGCAAGGGTGCCCTCCTACCGCAAGAGTATATGAACTAGTATAAGGGACGATTGTTGTTCCTTTCATTGTGATAAAGCCATGTCAGCTTTCCTCCGCTAAACCAGAGCAAACCAAGAGCTCTTGGAAACTGGCTCAGTCCTGGATAAATCCAAGCAGAGCAAGAAGCCCACCCATTCTAAGTCGGCATGAATGGGCGGTCCCTTGTCCTCTTCTGGATCGTGTAGTGGGCAGTATGTCGCTCTATTCAGTCACTTGGTGCAGGGATGTGCAGCATCCATGGGTCCTGGACGTCATAGCTCAAGGTTTCATGATAGGTATTAAGTCTCAGCCAGCCAAGGGCAGATTCCTGCTGTCTTCCTGACACAGTAAGGAGGGTAGCCTTTCTGGGGCATGTACAGGATTTGTCCTCTTAGGAGTTATTGTCCCAGTGCCTATAGCAGTGAAAGGTTTGGGATACTATTCAAACCTTTTCGTGGTCCCTAAAAAGGAGGGAACTTTCATCCGATTCTGGACCTAAAGTGCTTAAGCAAGTTTTTATATGTCCCCTCGTTCGAGATGGAGACAATAAGGGCCATTCTTCTCCTCGTTCAAGAGGGGCGGTTCATGACCACGATTGATCTGAAGGATGCTCCCTTAACGTACCAATCCTCTAGGACCACTCCCAGTTCTTAAGGTTGCATTCCTGGACCAGCACTTCCAGTTTATTGCCCTTCCATTTGGTCTAGCTACGACTTCAAGAGGACCATTCGGAATTTCTCCTCTGTCTTCTTCGATCCCATAGATGGAAGATAATCTAGAGAGAGTTCTCTTGTGTCAAGTACCAGGGTGGAATCACGGGTACTATAATAGTCTACATAGACATGATAATATTTCTATCAGACCAGAGACGTTGCAAGCTAGCTTCAACATGTCTTGCACCCCAGATCTCCTTAAAGGGACAGTCTACACCAGAATTTTTATTGTTTTAAAAGATAATCCCTTTATTACCTATTTCCCAGTTTTGCATAACTAACACAGTTATAATAATATACTTTTAACCTCTGTGATTATCTTGTATCTAAGCCTCTGCAAACTGCCCCTTTTTTCAGTTCTTTTGACAGACTTGCAGTCTAGCCAATCAGTGCCTGCTCCCAGATAACTTCTCGTGCACGAGCACAGTGTTATCTATATGAAATACGTGAACTAACACCCTCTAGTGGTGAAAAACTGTTAAAATGCAATCTGAAAGAGGTGGGCTTCAAGGTCTAAGAAATTAGCATATGAACCTCCTAGGTTAAGCTTTCAACTAAGAATACCAAGAGAACAAAGCAAAATTGGTGATAAAAGTAAATTGGATTTTTTTTTATAATTACATGCTCTGATTCATGAAAGTTTATTTTGGCCTAGACTGTCCCTTTAAGTCCATCTGTGGCTCGGTGTATGGAGGTGCTTGGTCTCATGGTGTCCAGCATGGACATCATTTCCCTTGCCAGGTTTCACCTCAGACTGTTGCAACTGCGCATGCTGAAGGAGTGGTTCGAGAGAATCGCTCTCTTGGTGGTTCTATCTGGGACATCTGTCTTAAGACCATCCTGGGTGATTGTGACTACAGTTGCGAGTCTGTCAGGATGGGGAGCTGTTGTGGGTGCCAGGAAGGCACAGGGCCTATGGTCTCAGGAGGTAAAGCTCCCTCCTGACCTCTTTTCGGATCTTCGGGCAATATACAATTCTCTGAAGGCTTGGCCTCTGCTGGGTTCGTCCCAGTTATTCAGTTTCCAATCAGACAATATATCGTCGTGGCTTACATCAACCATCAGGGGGGAACGAGAAGCTCCCTAGTTATGAGGGAAGTATCTCGGATTCTGGTGTGGGGGAGACCCACATTTGTTCGCTGTCTGCGATCCACATTCCAGGTGTGGACAACTGGGAAGCCGATTTCCTCAGTAGACAATCCTTTCATCCAGGAGAAAATTGTCTCTCCATTCCGAGTGTTTGCAGAGATTTGCTAGAGGAAGATCTTATGACGTCTAAATACCAAGCTACCCAGATATGGGTCAAGGTACAGGGATCATCAGGTGGAGCTAACAGATGCATTAGCGGTGGCTTGGAGGTTCACTCTAATTTATCCTTTGTGGCTGTTACCACTACTTCCTAGTGTAGTGTCTCGATTGACACTGTTTGCTCCGTCTTGGCCGCAAAGGATATGGTTCGCAGATATAGTGGGGATGTCATCATCTCCTCCGTGGAAGTTACCTTGTCGCAGGGATCTGCTGACCAAGGTTTCTTTGTTTATCATTGTCTAGATTCTTTGAGGCTGACTGCGTGGGTATTGAACGCTTAGTCGTAGCCAAGAGAGGGGTTTCTGAGAAAGTTGTTTTTATTCTCATCATGCTCGTAAGCTGGTTGCTCGTCGCATCTATCATAAGGTGTGGAGGACCTACTTATTCTGTTCTCCAGGATGAACTGGAGAAGGGCCTTTCTGCAAGTCCCCTGATGGGACACTTTTTGGCCTGTTTGTGTTACTGCACAAGAGGTTCGTTGAGCTTCCAGATGTGCAGCCATTTGTTAAGGCTCTGCTGGGATCAAACCTGTGTTTAGATCTAGGTTCCTCCTTGGAGTTTAAATCTTGTTCCGTTTGGAGCCTATACATGAAGTAGACACAAAATTGTTGTCTGGGAAGGTTCCTTTTCTACTGGCTATTGCTTATGCATGCAGAGTATATGTGATTGCTGCTTTGCAATGTGTCCCTCCTTATCTGGCTTTTCATGCCGATAAGACTGTTTTATGAACCAAGTTAGATTTCTTCCTAAGGTTGTGTCAATTCGCAACATCAATCAAGAGATTGTGTTTCCTTTTTATGTCCTAATCCTCCTTCGTCGAAGGAACGCTTACAATGTATTTTTGGATGGGGTTTGTGCCTTGAAGTTCTATCTTCGGGCCACAAAGGAATTTAGACAAACCTTTTTTTCTGTTTGTTCTCTTTCCGGGAAGCGTAGGGGTCAGAGGGCCTCTTCGACTTCCTTACCTTTTTTGATTGAGTAGTGTCATCCATTTCGCATAGAGACTGCCGAACATAAGCCTCCTCTGTGGACTACGGTTCATTCTATGAGAGCAACGGTTTCCTTTGGGGCCTTCAAGGATGAGGCCTCTATGGATCTGATTTGTAAGGCGGCTACCTGGTTCTCCTTACATACTTTTTACATTTTTTACAAGTTTTATGTTTTTGCTTCTGCTGAAGCAGCCTTCGGGAGAAAGGTTTTGCAGACTGTGGTGCCCTCAGATTGGGTCCACCTCTCTTTTTCCCTCCCGTTAGCATTCCATGTACTTTAGAGCTTGGGTATAAGTTTCCCAAAAGTAAGGAACGCAGCTGTGGACTCTTCCCATATTAAGATGGAAAACATAAATTATGCTTACCTGATAATTTAATTTCCATCTGTATGGGAAGAGTCCACAGCTCCCGTCCGTGTTCTCCGGTGGGCGGCCCTAAATTTAATTTTTTTTTTCTTCTGGCACCTTTTTAAGCCTTTGGCTGGGTGTTTTTGCCTCCTCCTGGCGGCCAGGTTCAGTATTTCCCAAAAGTAAGGAATGCAGCTGTGGACTCTTCCCATTCAGATGGAAATGAAATTATCAGATAAGCACAATTTGTTTTTTTCTCATCTTGGGAGTTAAACTCGTCACCCAATATGGCACATGAGCAAGATTTGCACCGTATGCTTTCACATCTATCGTACCCTGCTTCAAGGGATGACCAATTTTCTTTTTTATCCACTGGTAGCATTCATGATGACAAAGAAGCAATATAAGTGTACATACATACATGTATACTGCCGATAATGAGCAGCAATAATGTGGTTATATCCAGGCAAAATTTGTACAGTATGTGTAAAGACACGTCAAAATTGTGTGGGCTTGGAGCTTTGAAGGTTGTAATGCCGGATATCCACAGTAAGAGTCATTGAGAAAGTTATGTGATGCTTAACGAAACGCGTTTGACGATCAGTCCTTGCACCTGGTTTTAAATATGGATTACCAATCAAAGAGGAAGTTTTAATTCTTTAACCTTAACCTTGACTGGCTCCGGCTGTTAATCCAAGTGTGAGGATAGCAACAAGGGGATCATTTTGGCCTAGGTCATCTGATTTACAGGGAAAGTGCAGCAAATTTTCAGGGGTAGTTCTTTGGCATAGTGCCCTTCAACCCTATGTCCTCTAAATGTTTTATTTATTTATTATTCATTTTTATTACAAATTGGTTATCTCTGGTTGTCTAGTTGGGGTGAATGAGTACTTCACGCTTCCTCAATATGAGCTTATATGTTTTTTGTAGGGGCATCATATTTCTCAGTGCCTAGGGCAGCACTATTTGTGAATTTTCTCATATCCTTGCTTACATTTCTGAAAAATCCATTAGTGTTTATGAGCCAAATCCTATTAACTTATGTTAGAACTGATATATTTGGCCCGCACATCATTTGTTATCTCAATTATTTTCTTCCCAAATCTGTTTTCATCTCAGGAGAGTTTGGCTCTGTCAGGGAGGCTCAGCTGAAGCTAGAAGATGGCTGTTTTCAGAAGGTGGCAGTCAAAATGTTAAAAAGTAAGTGTGAAATAAAGGAGGAGCAATTACAGACTATGCTGTAAAAACTGAATATAATAAGTGTATGACAGTTTTCACTTCCTATATGAATTTAGCACTTCCTAATTATGTTTGATCTGAATTTAAATAACTGGAATGAAACGAAGCAGCCCCCGTCTGTAATATTTATTTTTGCTGTTGTTCTCTTATAGGGACACTTTTTTTTTTTTTTTTAAACCAGCAGGAAAGTTTATGTATGCATACATAATTGGTCTGCAGGATTGAAGCTCACTTGCTGATCAGCTTTATTGGTGAACAGTGACATGCCCCACGAATAAAAAAAAACATAGTTCCCTAGATTACAAGTGGAGTGATAAATGTGCTCAAGGTAAATCAATAGCACTCCCATGTTAGTGCTGGTATTAAAAGTTGAAAGTAAAAATGTAGCGCAAGAGCAAAAGACTCGGGTGCACTAAAATCTGGAGGTCGGATATCACACCTCCCCTAACTCTCTCTGCCCATTTACTTCTATGGGATGTGCTACAAAAAGCCTTTTCTTTTTATCTCTTGCATGCTAAACGAAAGTATGCTAGACCAACTGCCTAAAGCCGAAGGCATACTTCAAATGCATATGTTCTTTTCTTAGAAGAGAATGGTCTTTATATATCAATATATAATGTTTTGTGTGTACAGGGCCGCCACTAGAAATTATGGGACCCCTGACTTAACCATTGATCAGCCCCCCCCCCCCCCCCCCCCGGTTTTACATGTGCAATTTTTGACCAAGTGACTAAAACGTATATGCACTTTATTCTTAAGTGTCTATTTAAACTTGGAAATGTTGTAAAGGTAGTAACATACAAACATACAAACACACAGACACACTCATACACTGAAACACACACACATAAGGATTCACATATAGACACTCTAGCAGACACGCAAAGAAACACACTCAGACAAGAACAGACACTCAGCACTTGTTTACATTGACCTGAAAAGTAATGAGGTAAACTACAGTTTTGTAAAAAAAAAAAAAAGAGTTTTAGAAAACAAAATATGGGGTTCTGATTATCTTTTTGTAAACGAAGATGCCAACTAAATGATGACAACAGCATGCAGTGGCTGAAAGGAAGGGCCCTGAACGGCCTAAACAATAATTTAAAGGTTAAATGGTGGATTGGTGACTTCCGGAAAGGTCTCGGTCTCAAAGTCTGTAGAAAGATGTGAATAATCAGTAGTAAGGTCAAAATGTTCTAAAAAGGAACAGACAATGGACACACACACACACACACACACAAACTCAAACTTGCACATACACCCAAGGAAACACTGACAGAGACAGCCTCAGAAAACACACAAAGACATACACACACTGACACACACATACACACACACACAGAAAACGCACAAAGACATGCACACACAGAGAGACAACCACATAAAACACAGAAAGACATACATGCACACACCCTCACTGACACATCCACAGAAAACACACAAAGACATACACACACCCTCACAGAGACACCCACAGAAAACACACACCCTCACAAAGACATTCACAGAAAACAGACATACATACATACACACACACACACCCTCACAGATACATCCACAGAAAACAGACATACACACCTACCCTCACAGAGGAATCCAGAGAAAATACACAAAGATAAACATACACGCACCCTCACAGAGACACCCATAGAAAAAGCTCAGACATATGAACACACCCTCACAGACATCAACAGAAAATGCACAAAGACATACACACCCACCCTCACAGAGAGACCCACAGGAAAAAAAAATACATACACACTCATAGAGACACAAACCAAAGCACAGGACGAAACATTTATGCACCTTGCATCCCCTAAATCAACAAAAAAAAATGCAGAAATTAAGAGATCACTTTTTAAATAATCATATTTGTAAATGTGCAAACAAAAATAATTCTGTGAATTCAAAATTGTACATTAATGATCTGGGTAGATGGCTAGATGAAGAAAAGTACTTTTAAAAGGTTGACATATGTTTGTTTGATTTTTTTCCCCATGTTCTGTCAGCTGTACTTATGGATTTTGAAAATGCTGTACTCTATATGGTCTTGGTGGAACCATAAATTGTGGTACTCATACCTTTAGATCTAGTTAAATGCAGGATTTAGGTTTGTTGGTATGTATTTCAAAATTAAGTCAGCTGTAGTGTAAACTGAACAGTTTTAAGTTAACCTGTCTCATTTCAAACACTGAGCAATCTTAGTCTGAAAGTATAACATGTTTATGCAGATGTAAAATGCCTCCTTGCATCTGGAAAGTCCTTGCATAAAGGGGCAGTAAACAAATGTAATATATATATATATATATATATATAAATAAAAAAATGCATATCTACCAAAAGAGCACCTACCATTTGTGTATTGAGGAGGAAACATTTCTGCATGGTTTTAAATATAGAATTTCTACAGCATTGTCAAACAATCATAAATACACTGCTGCTAAAAAAAGATGTGTTTTTATGGACCCCTGGCCCCACCATACAACTGCTACCACACTGAATTTACAATCCAAAATTGCACAAAGAAATAAAAAACATTTGCTAAGTAAGTCCTACCTCCTCTGCAAATGAAAGTGATCTGCACACACTGTACAAACAAAGTTCCAAGTCTGTCTCTCACTGTACATAGTGGTTTAGTGCGCACACAGAAATCCTCTCAAATGCTAATACTTTACTCCTTGTAATAACATTTCCCATGCTCAATTAGCACTCTGCTGTAGTACCCACTGGTGGCTGCCAAAATGTAAAAAAGTGGGCCCCTGACAGGAGTCACCACCTGATGGCGGCCCTGTGTGTGTGTGTGTGTATGTATGTATGTATATATATATATATATATATATATATATATATATATAACATTTTCTTCTAGGTGAAGAACATAGGAATTTGAAATATTTCTATTAAAAACATATTAAAACTTATATTGCCTGTTTCAAGGTATTTGACTGGGAAGGCCTCAGAAGTGCATGCAGTATATATGTCTATACATGTCTATATGTATGTGCACAAACACACATACAAATATCTAGACGTGTGTGTATAATATATATATCCTGAGGAAGTCTCCCTAAGGGTGATGGAGGAAACTCTTTGCCCAATTTGCTTAGAGGAATATGGCTGCTCCTCACTGACGAGGTCCAATGAAGGCTGAAAAGATGGTCTGGGCTTGCCATGTTTTTTGTTCAGAAAAGGATTGCCTGATATTTCGGGGTTGGACTGACCTTGTTTGTTGGGACCAGACCAATATACTTCAGTAAAGTTCTTCTCTATGAAAAGCATTATTTGGTTAAAAGAGGCTGGTCCCAGGTGGTAAATCACCATAGAACAAGCTAAGTTTATTGAGCTGGTGTTCATTCCTGAGAGAGATGTATGCATACATTTCTACATACTTTGGGGCCCTTTCCCAGTCAAACACCTTGTCATTTACCATATTCCTTTTTAACCCTTTTAAAACATTTTTCTATATAAAAATATTTTTTTTATTTAAAATGTTTATATATCTGCGTAATACTTTATTTTAATATGTTTTCCATTTGTTTTGTTGAACTTTTATTTTAAGCCTAAAACTTTACAGCAGGTCTCACTAATTCTTCTAGCGCTATTTTAATTCTTCTAGCGCCATTGCTTTAACTTGTAATATCAGTGATATTTAGAGTGGATGCAATCTCCTTTGAAAGTATAGGGTGCGCTAAAGCAATGTCAGCCACACAAAAACTTGTCTGGTAAATCTGTTTTATCATGGACTTGTAATATCAATTTGTGCACTATTTTTAGCTTGGTCCAATGATATTGATATTGGGGCCTGTACAATTATTAGCAATCCACGTGTAATCTGGGTCAGTGGTTATTTAGCACACGATTTATAAACAAAATATAATTCTACTTACACTGCTCCATTTTAGTTGCAATACATAAAAAAATAGATTTATGTTTACCTGATAAATTATTTTCTTTTGGAATGATGATAGTTTACAGTCCTCCATAACATATGGGATATATTTGCTGCCACTAGGAGGAGGTCAAGAACCCATATCTGATCTTAAAAATCCCTCCCACCAGCAAGGTCAGTAGAGGTGTCATTGGAACTGTCGCCCACAGATTGAAACGGGCATGGTCTGTGGATCATCATCATTTCCAAAGAAAATTATTTATCGGTAAGCATAATTTGTTTTTCTTTTGTAAAATGACAATGGTTCACAGTCCTCCATAGCATATCGGATTAATACCCAAGCAAATGGTCTATGTTACGGTGTGGGTGGGACAATTTTTCTGGCAGTTCCTATTTAGCCAACATTGCAGCCTGAAGGACTTTCCTGCCAAAAGCTGCTTGCAAAAAAGCAAAACCTCAAAGTGATAAACTCTGAAAAAAGTATGCTGAGAAGACATGTTGCATCTACAATGTTGCAATTGCTCTTGTAGAGAGAGTAGTAATACTCTCAGAAGGTGACTCTCCCGCCTACAAAAAATAGCCTTGAATCACTTTTTATGAGTCAAGAGACCAACACTACCTTATTTGCTTTCTGCACGTTACATGACTCAGTGAAAAAACAAACTAGAAGTTTGTCTGAAATCTTTTAGTAGCTTGGAGATAGAACTTCAAAGCGTTGACTACATAAACATTATGTAATATACACTACCTAGAGTTAGCAGGATCTGAACACAATGAATGAACAGCCATCTCTTGATTGGTATTTTCCTTAGGAAGAAAATCATGAGAAATAGAGGATCACAAGACAAGGTTAACAACTCAGGAACTCTTTTTTGCTGAAGATATTGCTAATAGTAAGAGTACTTTCCAAGATAAGTCGATATCAATGGAATGCAATGCTTCAAGAGAAGAACCTTGTAATACAGAGAAGAGTAGATTCAGATTCCAGGGTGGAGAAATAGGTTTCACAAGTAGCCTAATTCTAACTAACACCTGGATCAAAGTCTGAGAGATAAAGCAAAAATTTGACCATTTAGAAATTAGTGGACAAACCCCTGCCAAGGTCATCCTGAGAATATTGAAGGATTCTAGGAATCCATAGGGAACACCAAGAAAACCCTCTTGAACAACACCACTCAAAATATGTCTTCCAAATTTGTGATAAATCTCCTGTGTTACAGACTTTTTGGCCTTCATTAAAGTTTCAATGACCGAATCTACAAAAAAAAAAACTAGGTGTTCAAACAATACGCTATTAAATTTAAAGATTATTGATCTTGAAAGAAAAGATTACCTTGAGACAACAGGTCTTGTCTCAGAGGAAGAAGCCATGGAAAGCAAGAGGACATCTACACTATATCCGCTCACCTTTTATAAAGGTTCCCATTAGTAAAGAGTAGTAAGCGCTCCGGGAATCCTCTTCTTGCTTCTGTGTGTCTTCTGACATGCTTCACGTTGCGCTATATGTCACTTCCACTGCCCAGTCCTGCAATTAAGGAGTTCCTCCGAGAACTTGAAACAGTCGCGCTCAGTCCGGTGCTGAAGGAAACGGGTAGGGGAGCCTCACCCACACCTCCCAAGTGTAATAAATCTAACGACGTAGCGTTCCCAGCACTCAGAGGTATGAAGTAACACACACACCGAGTCCATGTGTGTAAAACCAAAAAGTGTTCTTTATTTCTTAGATCAAACAATAAAAACAGTAACCCAGGATCAAATCAGATCAAGACAGATGTGGACGCAAACAGGTCAATACATTTATTTATAAAGGTTGCTGCCTCTAAAGGATCATTGGCAACATTTAGATGGGACAGTTGGCCAATAAGGACTCTGCTTCAAAGAGAACAAAAACACTCACTCTCAGACACCTCAATTATCTTCACGCCATTAAATTTAGAGATTTTAAATCTTCATAGAAAAGAGAACCTTGAGATACCAGGTCTGGTCTCAGAGGAAGAAGCCATGGACAAAGAGAATCAGTCCGGATATCCGAACAATTTTTCCGGATGGATCCCAAAATGCAGAAACTTGTATATGTTTTAAAAAACTGGCAAAAACATTGTATGTAGTATTTATCAACCTACTTAAGCATTTGCACATATTTAGATAGTCATGTGGCCTTCCTGACTAAAGGAGCAGCACATATAAACCAACAGGTACACATTAGACACTTGTAAATCCATATCCAGAATAAACAGAGACTGCGTATACTTACAAAGTAAATACACATGTGCATAGTCAATAAAAATATTTATAATTAATGCCCAGTGTCTGCATGATAAACATATGTGTATTCATATAAATCACTCGTACAATGGTATAAGAGATACCAATAGATCTTATCTCTAAAGGATCTCTGCTGATAGTGAAAATATTCATGATGTTTAGTATCTGTATGAAAGAACCTTTGTGCATATAAAATATACGTGACATACTGTAGGTATAAAGGAAATACCAATAGATCTGATCTCTAGAGGATCACCACTGTTGTATTAAAATACAGATAAATTATTATTTTATTATTATTATCGGTTTGTAGAGCGCCAACAGATTCCCCAGCGCTAAATCCTGCAGGACTGCATTTGGAATTAAACATGCAGAGTACAATGCATGAAAGGTATATACCTAGAGGGGCATACACTATTTAATTGTGTACACTAATAGCATAGGACATATAATAATCTCTTGCAGAGACAGATTTGCCTATGTAAAATGTAATGTGTGGTGCTGAACATGCAATGAATATAAACAGCGATTTGTATATCATAATTGTGTACAGAACCTGCATGAGTTATATTACTGCAAATAATATTCCAAAGAGCATAAATTGTATAATAGTATATAAAATGCAGACTGACATAAATAAACTATCTGTTAACATCCCCTGGCAATGATGGGAGTGCAATGCTTTATTCACTTATAAATAAGTATTAATAGCACAGATAGTTATAAGAAATGGTAAGGGCACCATATGTCATTATGTTCAATACAATATCTCATTGCACATATAATAAATTGGGTACACTGTAGATAACATAAGAATGTGCTGTGGTGTACATCTGCCTAAAAGTCCTTGCAAAAAACACCTGCAGAGAGGATGTTATCAAATCTGAACCTTTAGGTTATCAGCACAAGAATTAATTTGCACATTTACCTCAGAAGACTGAGTTAAATCCCCAGATTTTTGCTTACGCTTATTTAGTTTGGGGACAGCCACTAAAGAAACTGTCACTATTTTGTACATGTTATTTTTGGTTTCAGGAGTAAAAACAGTAATTTCCCCCTGAATGACAAGTACAGGGCAAATTTCCTCTGGAAAGTGGACGGTTGCGGCTGGTATGTATGCAAAATCTGAGGTATACAATTCTCACAGATTTGAGTGACCTGGCATTCTGGAACGTGTTTTGCAAGATAAACAAATATATGTAGACAGAGGGATATCATAAACTGACTACTCTATGAAGATCAGAGGGGACAGACATTTTATTTCATTTTTTTGCTTATAATAAAGTATGCCAAGACACATTATATATTAGTACAAACAATAACTGGAAGAGAGCCCTCTACACTATGTATACACTCCCTCAGACATCTTAATTAACTCACAGTATAGTAACCACTACATTATTATTTTTTTGTAGAGTCTCCATACTGAGGGGAAAAAAAGCCTGGGAGCAGTGAAGGGTCGAAGCTACCCCCTGGAAAAAAGCAGTACATAAAAAAAATAAAAAAAATTAGTTAATAAAAAAAGTGCACCAAGCATAAAACATCTCCTAAATTAATAATAATTATTAATAATAATAAAAAAGGTCCCCTGAAAAACCGAAGCAGCCTCCTACTGAACCGCTCACTGTACTAAGCAGATGGCGGTTTTCTTAAAGGGCCATACACCTAATTATTATAAGTGCCCCCAAACGTATCCCCATAGTTGACAGAGAGCTGTAAAGAGTGACAGGCTTCCCTGACTATGTCCATGAGCATAATAGAACAGGTGTGGACCTGAAAAGGAGAAAAAATTGTGTCATGAGACCAGTTTAAGTCCCCTGGCTATGCTGTACCTGTGTCAGAGTACCTACAAAGAGCCTCTAGGCTGTGTGTGTGCTGTGTACAGTCACTTACCTTATGCAGCACTCCTCCACTGGCTTACCAGGCATGTCAATCCATGTCAATGCAGCTGCTGCAGTATCCAGTAGAGAGCCCATCCAGTGCAGGTATCGAGTACCGCAGAGGATTGCAATAGGAAATACCTGTGTCCCTCAGGGGGAGGCTAGGGACATGTCTCAGGGTAGTTATGGCTGAAATCCCGTTAGGAATATCCTGTTAGGTGCACAGGATTTCTCTATGTCCCTGTATCATTTAGATGCTGTGAAGAATCTTTTCTGTCTTCCTTGTAAATGATACTCCCTAGGGACTTAGGGTTGATACTCCCTAGGGACTTTGGGTCTCACATAGGTCTCAGCTCCCAATTTGTAATCCATAAGCAAGTAGCTGGAACAACCTCTATTCTCAACCAACTCCTACAAGGCCTAGAACAATACAGGTTCTTGACCTCCTCCTAGTGGCGGGATATATATCCCATTTGTTATAGCGGACTGTGGACCATCGTCATTTTACGAATTAAATGAATTTAATGTCTCGTGAATAGAAATTATAGGCATTTTTTTTTTCATACATCTAAAATATAGGTTATTAAGTTTTTAGTTGTGTGGGGTTTTTTTTAACTGCTTAACGCCATTAGGATCTTCCATGTCATCCTAACAGCGGTGGGCTTTAACGCCCTAGGCAGTCCCCTATGGTCCAATCCTGGCCTTGAAATCACGTGATTGCATCTTTAAAGGAATATTATCTAATGTGCCTTATTTTAAACAGACTTTTTCAGCACACAGCTAAACTTTGGCTTTCGTAATGCTCTGGGAGTGAAAAAGCTTTTTGAGAGGGTGTACTTAAATTGGTGATACTCTTCTAAAGTGAATGAAAATATTTTGCATGGCCATGATACTTTTTTATTTAAATTTTAATGGATATTATTAAAGGGACATAATACTCATATGCTAAATCACTTGAAACTGATGCAGTATAACTGTAATAAGCTGACAGGAAAATATCACCTGAGCATCTCTTTGTAAAAAAGGAAGATATTTTACCTCACAATCTCCTCAGCTCAGCAGAGTAAGTTCTGTGTAAGTTATACTCAGCTGGGCAGGTAAAAAAAATGAAGAAATGAACAGCAGCCAATCAGCATCAACAGTGCTGAGGTCATAAACTCTTTTACTGTGATCTCATGAGATTTGACTTAACTCTTGTGAGATTTCATAGTAAACTTCCTTTAAACTGAATAGGGAAATAACATGAATGCACCAGGCTCAACCCCTTAGCTGTCCCGGGACAGACATACTGATTTGCTGCTTAGAAGTCCTTTACAATGGGATGTGGCTACTGAGGACATTTTGAGGTAAAATATCTTTCTTTTTTACATAGAGATGTTCAGGTGATATTTTCTAGTCAGCTTTTTACTGCTATGCTGCATCACTTTCAAGTGTTTCAACATTTGGGTATTATGGCCCTTTAAACATTAAAGACCGTTTTTTAGCAGTTCGACCTTGCTCGCTAATATATACCAAAAAAACAAAAAACAATTTTGTTAAAAGGGTAGTAAAGCCAAATTTTTCCTTTTTATGATTTAGATAGAGCATGCAATTGTAAGCAACTTTCTAATTTACTCCTATTATCATTTTTCTTCATTCTCTTGGTATCTTTATTTGAAAAGCAGAAATGTATGTTTAAGAGCCAGCCCATTTTTGGGTCAGAACCTGGGTTGCACTTGCTGATTGGTTAGTTACATTTAGCCACCAATAAGCAAGTGCAACCCAGGATCTGAACCAAAAATGGGCCAGATATTGAACATACATTTCTGCTTTTTAAATAAAGATACCACGAGAAGGAAGAAACACTGATATTAGGAGAAAATTGCATGCTCTATCTGAATCATGAAAGAAAACATTTGGGATAACTATCCCTTTAAGCACCAAATAAATCAAGCAATATAGTTGTAGCCTGGAGGTGAGCAAATTGATTTTGAGTGCCATCTTGGACCTTTGTGTTATAGACTTGCAACCCTTGCTTTAGAATGCAAGCATTCTTGCATCTCTCTCCCTTTTCCTACCACTTCTGTTATAAGGCAGTTCCATGTATCAACAACCTGTACAAAATAGCTCTAATTATAATCATAATGTAATAATATTCCTCGGAGTGTATGGTTTAAGACCTTAGTAATATTGTTAAAATGCGTTTACATTTTTTTCCAAGGATGCCTTGAGTATAAAGGTTAATGCCAGCTCACTCTAGGTCATTTAGTTGTCTTAGATAATTTCTGACATCTACAACACTAAATTATATTTTAGAATTAGTCCAAGAAGACCAGCCTGGTTTGTAGTTCTAGTTATAATGAGCCTTCTAGATACTGATTATGGTATTTTTTTCCCACTACATTTCTATATGCTTTTAACATTTTTCCTTTGTCCTGCCAGCCGAAATTTTCTGCTCGAGCGACATTGAAGAATTCTTAAGGGAAGCTGCTTTCATGAAGGAGTTTGACCATCCAAATGTCTGCAAATTAATAGGTAAAAATATCATGCTGCTGTCAAGTCTGTATGAGTCAACATTGTTAAAGATCCTCATTAGTCAGTTTTTTTTTTATATCTTTAGAAATTGCGTCGTGCAGCCACTGAACATATAATGCACAATGAACTTGATAATAGCTAGTGTTTCACATACCCTCTATATTTTGGATGTTAATATTGATTAAAGCATAATGCATCTAACTATTTATGTAAATGTATATATCATAAGCAAAAGTTTGTTAAAAAAAATAATTAAAAAGGACTTTTGCGTTATTGTCTGATTGGTGTTTGTTTAAATTAAAGCATTTAAAAAGTTAGTATTTCAAAGTTAAAGGGATACTAAACCCAATTTTTTTTTTCTTTCATAATTCAGATAGAGCATGCCATTTTTAACAACTTTCTAATTTACTCCTATTATTAATTTTATTTGTTCTCTTGCTATCTTTATTTTAAAAATCAGGAATCTAAGCTAAGAAGCCGGCCCATTTTTGGTTCAGAACCAGGGTTGGGCTTGCTGATTGGTGGCTAAATGTACCCACCAATCAGCAAGAGCTATACAGGTTGCTGAACCGTGCTGGGTCGGCTCCTTAGCTTTCTTCAAATAAAGAAAGCAAGAGAATGAAGAAAAATTGATAATAGGGGTAAATTAAAAAGTTGATTAAAATTGTATGTTCTATCTAAATCATGAAAGAAAAAAAATTGGGTTTAGTGTCCCTCTAAATTGGTGTATTCTAGTGTAATAATAACATGCTATAATTCATTAGAACATTTTGTTATTAAACAAATGCTCATTTTAGGCTATGTGTTTAACCCATACAAAGTTAAAGTTATGCTCCCAGGTAAGGAGGCATACTTGCGTATTCACAGTGTACTACTTAAAAATGGCACAGGAAGACACCTTGTGCACTGCTTTTACTATATTTTTAACCCAATTTTACAGACTCTCAACTTAAATTTAATCATGAACAGATGTGCAAATCTAATATGCTTTATGGCATAAACGCATACCAAGTCAATCGCTGCACCTTTTTTGGATTTCTGTCTCACCAGCTCATATACAGACATTCTTTGTATTTTATCCCAGAAACAAGTATAGGACATTAGTGCAGATATAATACATTTCAATAAGTCTACAAGCAAACCAAGCTCAAAGACCTCATGAATCCCAAGCTCCATGCAAGCTGCTTCTGATAGAGACGCTGCACAATTTAACATGGTTGGCAGTGCAAATAAACTCCAAGTAGAAGCAACTACAAAGTAAGGTGGGATATTACTCACACAGTTTTAACTTTATTAAATTCTAGTCTCATATTACATTCCTTTTATATCATATTACACAGTAACTATAGTGTCATATACATTACTTTTATATCACATTACACAGTAACTCTAGTGTCATATACATTCCTTTTCTATCATATTACACAGTAACCTTTTATATCATATTACACAGTAACTCTTGTGTCATATACATACCTTTTATATCATATTACACAGTGACTCTAGTGTAATATACTTTACATGTATATCATATTACACAGTAACTCTAGTGTCATATACATTCCTTTTACATCATATTACACAGTAACTCCAGTGTCACATGCATTATTTATATCACATTTCACAATAACTCTAGTGTCATATACATTACTGTTATATCATATTACACAGTAACTCTAGTGTCATATACATTACTTTGATATCACATCACATTACACAGTAACTCTAGTTTCATATACATTATTTTTATATCATGTTACACAGTAACTCTAGTGTCATTTACATTCATTTTATATCATGTTACACAGCAACTCTAGTGTCCTATACATTCCTTTTTATATCATGTTACACAGTAACTCTAGTATAATATACATTATTATTATTATTCTTTATTTATAAAGCGCCAAAAGATTCCGCAGGGCTGTCCATGGGTACAAAGATAAAAGTACAGTACAATACAATATAAAAGACACAAGACAAAGTTTAACAAACAAATACAGGGGGAATTGAGGGCCCTGTTCCCGTGGGAACTTATATCATATTACAAAGTAACTATAGTGTCATTACATTCCTTTTATTATCACATTATACAGTAACTATAGTGTCATATACATTCCTTTTATATCACATTACACAGTAACTCTAGTATCATATACATTACGTTTATATCACATTACACAGTTTATCTCATATTTTAAGACAAGCTCACAAGACCAGCAATTGAAGATTTACAGTAGATATGCTATGGTAGAGGGATTAGAGTTACATAAACTTCACATTTGAAATTCACAGCCGTCTCGGGGCCCAGATCTGTACTCTTTTTTTTTTTTTTAAGAGTTAACTGTGGTGGGGGAGGGGTGTTCTAAGTGAGGCACCTGATGCATGGATGTGAAGGTTATGAACAGCTTTGTTATATTACAGTGCAGATAAGTGGCACCCAGTAGAGTGTTAGAGAGAGCTCTTTAGCACAGTACCTTAACGGGGAGGTGATGATTGCTGCCAGCGGTGCCTGCCACAGAGGGACATAGCTTTATCAATATGGAATTTCTTTCTCTAATTATATTATAAAGGGCATTCAAACTAGATTATATATTGTACTTCCCCTTCATATATTTAGAGTTATATGCCTTACACCTCTTGGGTATGGAAAATCTTCCCAGATGTATCTGGCCTCAACATACACTGCTCTGCTACTTTTGTTTAGTTTCTTCCCGTTTGGAGGTAACTGACTGGAGCTCTACATTAATATGAAGAGTTTTTTTTTCCTTTAGGTAGTTAATTTGCAAAATATACATTCACAGATGAATTAATACATTTTCCAAAATTCTGAAGATTGCTTGGAGATTCCTCAACATATATTTAATGAAGTAGCAATTTTATTTGTCTGGAAGCAAAATAATATTAGGTTAATTACTAGGGTTGAACATTTTCACTAGTTCTGGACTAATAAGGAATGTCAGTTGACGAGTAAGAAATCAGGATTTATCCAATATTTAACTTTATGTGGATTTTTTTTTTTATCCCTCTAGTGACTTTTTTTGCCCTGAACCATACACTAAAGTGATATTTTCCACCCAGTCTACTAATTATCATTTTATCCCAACATATTTTTTATTTTTATGTAAAAGTACAGAGCTTCCAGGCCTTTAACACAATCCATCTTTATTATGTGAGAGCTCTAAAAAAAGTCTCTCCTGTCCTTTTCACCTTATCTCTCTCTCTCTCTCTCTCTCTCTCTCTCTCTCTCTCTCTCTCTCTCTCTCTCTCTCTCTCTCTCTCTCTCTCCTCGGCTATCTTATTTCTCCCTTTGTGTTTTTATCTGTTTTTCTTCTACCCTCATATTCTTCCCTCTCATCCATTACTTTCTTTCCCTCTCTCCTCCATGGTTTACTTTCTTCTCTCTCTTACCCCTCCCCCCCGCATCCTCATCTCCTTTCTTTGTCTTTCTTTCTTTCTCCTCTCCCTCTCTCTTGTCTTTTTTCCTTTCTCCCTTTGTCTCTTTCTTCCTCCTTGCTTTATTTCCATCTGACCACTACTTTCTCTGCCTTCCTCTGTCTCTCTGCCCTTCATTCTTTCTCTTTCTTTCTCTTTCTTTCTCCCTGTCTCTGTCTCACTTTTTCTCTTTGTCTTTCTCTCCCCGTTGCTTTCTTTCTCCATTCCTCTCCCTACCTCTCAAAGTGAAATTGCTTAAAAACAAACAAATTGGTTACGGTGACCACTCAAGTAGTATACAAATGTAGTATACTAAATGTAGCAAATATATTTTATTTAAAATGTTTATTTAATGTTTTGTCAAAAAAACATGATTTATGGTTCAAAGAAGTAGGAACAAAAAATAAAGCACTTAAATGGACATGAGTCAAATTTTAAATTTTAGGATTCAGATAAAGCATGTAATTTCACAAGATTTTTCAATTTACCTCTGTTATCAACTGTAATTTGTTCTTTGCCATCCTTAGTTGAAAATCATACATTGGTAGGCTCAAGAGCACATAAAAGCGAAAGACACAAAACAGGAAATTAACTTATGAGTGACATTAAGTCAAGGCTAGCAATCAGTCCTTCCCCACTTAACAAATCCTTTGAAGCTTAGGTTTGTTTCACAAGAAGATTGCTAATCTTCCTGATATTCATAGGTTTTTTTTCAGGCTTTGGTCAGGATTAAACCTGTTATAAAATCAATGTCTCCTCCCTGGAGTCTTAACTTGGTGTTAACGGTTTTACAGTCTCCTCCTTTTGAGCCCATGCATATTAAGAGTTTCTCAGTTAGCTGGCCTTTCTTGTAATCCTCATCTTATTTTTCCGCCAGATAAGGCAGTTTTGAGAACTAAATTTGACTTCTTGCCTAAGGTGGTGTCTTTGGACAATTTGAGTAGGGAAATTGTTGTTCCTTCTTGTTGTCCTAATCCTAAAAATTCTATGGAGAGGCTTATCCATAATGTGGATGTTATCAGAGCTTTGAAATACTATTTGCAGTCTACTAAGGATTTTAGGCAAACTTCTAGTTTCTTTGTTCATTTTTTTTGGACTCTAGCAAAAGTCAGAAAGGTACAGTTGTTTTTTTAGCATCTTGGCTTAAGCTTTAGATTTAGAAGGCTTACTTGAAGATGGGTCAGTCTCCTCCTAAACAAAACACTGTACATTCTATTAGTTCAGTTGCCATGTCTTGGGCTCTTAAGAATGAGGCCTCTGTAAATCAGATTAGCAAGACAACTACTTGGTCTTCTTTGCATACTTTCACTACAAGTTTATTATTTTTATGTTTTTGCTTCTTCTGAAGCAGCCTTTGGTAGGAAAGTCCTTCAGACTTTTGTTTCTGGTTGATGTTGGACTCTTTCTTTGTTTATTTTGTCTTGTTCTTTGCATGAAAAAAATAATAATGTGTAACTCTTTCAAGTATTGTGAAAAAAGAGTTGGGAACTTGGTGGGGGGGGGGGACAAACTAAATGTTTTATTTAATGTTAAATCATGCTGGTCCTACCCTCATTACTCATGGACTTCACTGCTTGGGAATTACTTTCATGATGGTGAGAGTCCACGAGACCCCACCCTGTTATTTTTTTCTGGTGGTAGTTTGTATTTATTTGCACCTCTTTTTTTCCCTGCTACTTTTTTTGGCTTTATTTTCCTTTTTTTACCGCTTTTTTTGCTTGCCTATACATCAGACTAGTTATTATAGAGATGGCATGGGTTTTATAGGGCTCTTGGAGTTTGGGAATCTTTGCCTCCTCTTAGTGGTCAGGAAGAGTAATTCCCAGGAGGAATGGATTGTGGATTCTCACCACCATTAAATAAATTAATTCATCAGGTAAGCATAAATTATGTTTTAATGACTAAATGTCTTCCATAACTCCAACCCCTATCATGTGACAGCGATTATACAATCAGACTCGTATGCATACACTATAAACTTTTACACGTGCTCAGTAAGAGCTTGTGCCTTGGAATGTGCGTAAATAAAGACAATATGATATTAGAAGTAAATTGGAAAGTTTTTATTTTTATCTGAATCGTGTAAGTTAATTTTGACTTTAGTTTCACTTTAAGTCCTGAATAAAACTTTCAATAGCCAGTGAATTCCAAACAGAGCTCCTCACCCTCTTGGAGATTTTTGGTGATACAATTAAATACATTACAAATGACCTCACACATTCCCATCAGCAATATAATAAATTTTATCGACATTCATGTCATCACACATGACATCATCTATAAAACAATTACAGCCCACATTGCATAACATATGACATCATACAGTCAGTAGTCTCTTCTAAAATAATTTTGACTGAGTCTGAGCAGTGATAATTTAATAAAAACATATCTAATTATGTGTGTGTGTGTATAGAGAGAGAGAATGAGAGAGAATGAGAGAATCTTCATATAGACCTGCTCATGACCCAGAGCACTTTTTTTCCCGAGTAGGAAACAGCCAGTCACCGGCATCTGTGTACAACTTCGGTGCGGCAATTCTTGCTGCTCTCGATTGAGACTTTGCCTATGTGTTAAACGCCTTTGATAACAAAATAGATGAAACTACAATGGAAAAATGATGTTGGATTTATCATGTATAAAAACAATCTCCCACACTGACTACATGTTTATTATATATGTATACATGGAATGTGATCTGCTCATCTAATTAGTACTCCATCTTATTATGATATCGTTGCCATACTGCTAACCGGGAGGAGGATCCCTAAAGAAACTATTTTTATTAAGTTGCTTGATAATTTTTTTCTTTTTAATTATTCTCTTTTGTTTGATTTGTTCTTGTTGGTTTCTTATCTTATGTTTCTAATAAAATATAATAATTGCACACAATCTGCTCTTTATTTGTAGGTGTAAGCCTGAGGAGCCGCACAAAGGGAAGACTTCCAGTTCCAATGGTGATACTGCCCTTTATGAAACATGGAGATCTTCACACATTCCTGCTGATGTCCCGAATTGGAGAAGAACCTATTGTAAGTGTTTATTGAGTGCTTTGAAAATACATTATTAATATATCCAAAATTATTTGATTATCCCTATATACCATAGAGAAAAGGGGATATTTGAATAATCCTTGTGATTTGTGTCTGATTTATTCACAAGCAGTATTTGAATGTGTCTGCAGTCATAACTTTGGTTGTTAACTGTATCCCTAATGTCACAGTGACTATAGCCTATCATATTTTGTCACAATTCTGTTTCTATATTAAAAAAGGTATTGTAGACCCCACCCCTTCCTGTCTTTAAGGTGTACTGGCATGTCATTGTTTCTTTCTAATGACACGGTGAGTCCACGGATCATCATAATTACTTTTGGGAATATCACTCCTGGCCTGCAGGAGGAGGCAAAGAGCACCACAGCAAAGCTGTTAAATACCACTCCCCTTAACCACAACCCCCAGTCATTCTCTTTGCTTGTAGTGCAAGGAGGTGGTAAAGTTAGGTGTCTGATTCTTCTATCAAGAATTTATTTTCTCCAACATAGGTGTGTCCGGTCCACGGCGTCAGATATTCTCTTCCCCAACAGGAAATGGCAAAGAGCCCAGCAAAGCTGGTCACATGATCCCTCCTAGGCTCCGCCTACCCCAGTCATTCTCTTTGCCGTTGTACAGGCAACATCTCCACGGAGATGGCTTAGAGTTTTTTAGTGTTTAACTGTAGTTTTTATTATTCAATCAAGAGTTTGTTATTTTAAAATAGTGCTGGTATGTACTATTTACTCTGAAACAGAAAAGAGATGAAGATTTCTGTTTGTAAGAGGGAAATGATTTTAGCAACCGTTACTAAAATCCATGGCTGTTCCACACAGGACTGTTGAGAGGAATTAACTTCAGTTGGGGGAACAGTGAGCAGTCTTTTGCTGCTTGAGGTATGACACATTCTAACAAGACGATGTAATGCTGGAAGCTGTCATTTTCCCTATGGGATCCGGTAAGCCATTTTTATTCAGACAGTAAATAAGGGCTTCACAAGGGCTTATTAAGACTGTAGACATTTTCTGGGCTAAATCGATTCATATATTACACATATTTAGCCTTGAGGAATCATTTAATCTGGGTATTTTTGTAAAATAATATCGGCAGGCACTGTTTTAGACACCTTATTCTCTAGGGGCTTTCCCTAATCATAGGCAGAGCCTCATTTTCGCGCCGGTATTGCGCACTTGTTTTTGAGAAGCATGACATGCAGTCGCATGTGTGAGGAGCTCTGATACATAGAAAAGACTTTCTGAAGGCGTCATTTGGTATCGTATTCCCCTTTGGGCTTGGTTGGGTCTCAGCAAAGCAGATACCAGGGACTGTAAAGGGGTGAAAGTTAAAAACGGCTCCGGTTCCGTTATTTTAAGGGTTAAAGCTTCCAAATTTGGTGTGCAATACTTTTAAGGCTTTAAGACACTGTGGTGAAATTTTGGTGAATTTTGAACAATTCCTTCATACTTTTTCGCAATTGCAGTAATAAAGTGTGTTCAGTTTAAAATTTAAAGTGACAGTAATGGTTTTATTTTAAAACGTTTTTTGTACTTTATCAAGTTTATGCCTGTTTAACATGTCTGAACTACCAGATAGACTGTGTTCTGAATGTGGGGAAGCCAAGGTTCCTTCTCATTTAAATAAATGTGATTTATGTGACACTGAAAATGATGCCCAAGATGATTCCTCAAGTGAGGGGAGTAAGCATGGTACTTCATCATTCCCTCCTTCGTCTACACGAGTCTTGCCCACTCAGGAGGCCCCTAGTACATCTAGCGCGCCAATACTCCTTGCTATGCAACAATTAACGGCTGTAATGGATAATTCTATCAAAAACATTTTAGCCAAAATGCCCACTTATCAGCGTAAGCGCGACTGCTCTGTTTTAGATACTGAAGAGCATGAGGACGCTGATGATAATGGTTCTGAAATGCCCCTACACCAGTCTGAGGGGGCCAGGGAGGTTTTGTCTGAGGGAAAATTTCTCAACAAGCTGAACCCGATGTGATTACATTTAAATTTAAGTTGGAACATCTCCGCGCTCTGCTTAAGGAGGTATTATCCACTCTGGATGATTGTGAGAATTTGATCATCCCAGAGAAACTATGTAAAATGGACAAGTTCCTAGAGGTCCCGGGGCTCCCAGAAGCTTTTCCTATACCCAAGCGGGTGGCGGACATTGTAAATAAAGAATGGGAAAGGCCCGGTATACCTTTCGTCCCTCCCCCCATATTTAAAAAATTGTTTCCTATGGTCGACCCCAGAAAGGACTTATGGCAGACAGTCCCCAAGGTCGAGGGAGCGGTTTCTACTTTAAACAAACGCACCACTATACCCATAGAAGATAGTTGTGCTTTCAAAGATCCTATGGATAAAAAATTAGAAGGTTTGCTTAAAAAGATGTTTGTTCAGCAAGGTTACCTTCTACAACCAATTTCATGCATTGTCCCTGTCACTACAGCCGCGTGTTTCTGGTTCGATGAGCTAGTAAAGGCGATCGATAGTGATTCTCCTCCTTATGAGGAGATTATGGACAGAATCCGTGCTCTCAAATTGGCTAATTCTTTCACCCTAGACGCCACTTTGCAATTGGCTAGGTTAGCGGCGAAGAATTCTGGGTTTGCTATTGTGGCGCGCAGAGCGCTTTGGTTGAAATCTTGGTCAGCTGATGCGTCTTCCAAGAACAAACTCCTTAACATTCCTTTCAAGGGGAAAACGCTGTTTGGCCCTGACTTGAAAGAGATTATCTCTGATATCACTGGGGGTAAGGGCCACGCCCTTCCTCAGGATAGGTCTTTCAAGGCCAAAAATAAACCTAATTTTTGTCCCTTTCGTAGAAACGGACCAGCCCCAAGTGCTACGTCCTCTAAGCAAGAGGGTAATACTTCTCAAGCCAAGCCAGCCTGGAGACCAATGCAAGGCTGGAACAAGGGAAAGCAGGCCAAGAAACCTGCCACTGCTACCAAGACAGCATGAAATGTTGGCCCCCGATCCGGGACCGGATCTGGTGGGGGGCAGACTCTCTCTCTTCGCTCAGGCTTGGGCAAGAGATGTTCTGGATCCTTGGGCACTAGAAATAGTCTCCCAAGGTTATCTTCTGGAATTCAAGGGGCTTCCCCCAAGGGGGAGGTTCCACAGGTCTCAATTGTCTTCAGACCACATAAAAAGACAGGCATTCTTACATTGTGTAGATGACCTGTTAAAAATGGGAGTGATTCATCCTGTTCCATTAGGAGAACAAGGGATGGGGTTCTACTCCAATCTGTTCATAGTTCCCAAAAAAGAGGGAACGTTCAGACCAATCTTAGATCTCAAGATCTTAAACAAGTTTCTCAAGGTTCCATCGTTCAAAATGGAAACCATTCGAACAATTCTTCCTTCCATCCAGGAAGGTCAATTCATGACCACGGTGGATTTAAAGGATGCGTATCTACATATTCCTATCCACAAGGAACATCATCGGTTCCTAAGGTTCGCATTCCTGGACAGGCATTACCAGTTCGTGGCGCTTCCTTTCGGATTAGCCACTGCTCCAAGGATTTTCACAAAGGTACTAGGGTCCCTTCTAGCGGTGCTAAGACCAAGGGGCATTGCAGTAGTACCTTACTTGGACGACATTCTGATTCAAGCGTCGTCCCTTCCTCAAGCAAAGGCTCACACGGACATAGTCCTGGCCTTTCTCAGATCTCACGGATGGAAAGTGAACGTGGAAAAGAGTTCTCTATCTCCGTCGACAAGGGTTCCCTTCTTGGGAACAATAATAGACTCCTTAGAAATGAGGATTTTTCTGACAGAGGCCAGAAAAACAAAACTTCTAAACTCTTGTCAAACACTTCATTCCGTTCCTCTTCCTTCCATAGCGCAGTGCATGGAAGTAATAGGTTTGATGGTAGCGGCAATGGACATAGTTCCTTTTGCGCGCATTCATCTAAGACCATTACAACTGTGCATGCTCAGTCAGTGGAATGGGGACTATACAGACTTGTCTCCGAAGATACAAGTAAATCAGAGGACCAGAGACTCACTCCGTTGGTGGCTGTCCCTGGACAACCTGTCACAAGGGATGACCTTCCGCAGACCAGAGTGGGTCATTGTCACGACCGACGCCAGTCTGATGGGCTGGGGCGCGGTCTGGGGATCCCTGAAAGCTCAGGGTCTTTGGTCTCGAGAAGAATCTCTTCTACCGATAAATATTCTGGAACTGAGAGCGATATTCAATGCTCTCAAGGCTTGGCCTCAGCTAGCAAAGGCCAAGTTCATACGGTTTCAATCAGACAACATGACGACTGTTGCGTACATCAACCATCAGGGGGGAACAAGGAGTTCCCTGGCGATGAAAGAAGTGACCAAAATCATTCAATGGGCGGAGACTCACTCCTGCCACCTGTCTGCAATCCACATCCCAGGAGTGGAAAATTGGGAAGCGGATTTTCTGAGTCGTCAGACATTACATCCGGGGGAGTGGGAACTCCATCCGGAAATCTTTGCCCAAATTACTCAACTGTGGGGCATTCCAGACATGGATCTGATGGCCTCTCGTCAGAACTTCAAGGTTCCTTGCTACGGGTCCAGATCCAGGGATCCCAAGGCGACTCTAGTAGATGCACTAGTAGCACCTTGGACCTTCAAACTAGCTTATGTATTCCCGCCGTTTCCTCTCATCCCCAGGCTGGTAGCCAGGATCCATCAGGAGAGGGCGTCGGTGATCTTGATAGCTCCTGCGTGGCCACGCAGGACTTGGTATGCAGATCTGGTGAATATGTCATCGGCTCCACCATGGAAGCTACCTTTGAGACGAGACCTTCTTGTTCAAGGTCCGTTCGAACATCCGAATCTGGTCTCACTCCAGCTGACTGCTTGGAGATTGAACGCTTGATCTTATCAAAACGAGGGTTCTCAGATTCTGTTATTGATACTCTTGTTCAGGCCAGAAAGCCTGTAACTAGAAAAATTTACCACAAAATATGGAAAAAATATATCTGTTGGTGAGAATCTAAAGGATTCCCTTGGGACAAGGTAAAGATTCCTAAGATTCTATCCTTTCTTCAAGAAGGATTGGAGAAAGGATTATCTGCAAGTTCCTTGAAGGGACAGATTTCTGCCTTGTCTGTGTTACTCCACAAAAAGCTGGCAGCTGTGCCAGATGTTCAAGCCTTTGTTCAGGCTCTGGTTAGAATCAAGCCTGTTTACAAACCTTTGACTCCTCCTTGGAGTCTCAACTTAGTTCTTTCAGTTCTTCAGGGGGTTCCGTTTGAACCCTTACATTCCGTTGATATTAAGTTATTATCTTGGAAAGTTTTGTTTTTGGTTGCAATTTCTTCTGCCAGAAGAGTTTCAGAATTATCTGCTCTGCAGTGTTCTCCTCCTTATCTGGTGTTCCATGCAGATAAGGTGGTTTTACGTACTAAACCTGGTTTTCTTCCAAAAGTTGTTTCTAACAAAAACATTAACCAGGAGATAGTCGTGCCTTCTTTGTGTCCGAAACCAGTTTCGAAGAAGGAACGTTTGTTGCACAATTTGGATGTTGTTCGCGCTCTAAAATTCTATTTAGATGCTACAAAGGATTTTAGACAAACATCTTCCTTGTTTGTTGTTTATTCTGGTAAAAGGAGAGGTCAAAAAGCAACTTCTACCTCTCTCTCTTTTTGGATTAAAAGCATCATCAGATTGGCTTACGAGACTGCCGGACGGCAGCCTCCTGAAAGAATCACAGCTCATTCCACTAGGGCTGTGGCTTCCACATGGGCCTTCAAGAACGAGGCTTCTGTTGATCAGATATGTAGGGCAGCGACTTGGTCTTCACTGCACACTTTTACCAAATTTTACAAGTTTGATACTTTTGCTTCTTCTGAGGCTGTTTTTGGGAGAAAGGTTTTGCAAGCCGTGGTGCCTTCCATTTAGGTGACCTGATTTGCTCCCTCCCTTCATCCGTGTCCTAAAGCTTTGGTATTGGTTCCCACAAGTAAGGATGACGCCGTGGACCGGACACACCTATGTTGGAGAAAACAGAATTTATGTTTACCTGATAAATTACTTTCTCCAACGGTGTGTCCGGTCCACGGCCCGCCCTGGTTTTTTAATCAGGTCTGATAATTTATTTTCTTTAACTACAGTCACCACGGTATCATATGGTTTCTCCTATGCAAATATTCCTCCTTAACGTCGGTCGAATGACTGGGGTAGGCGGAGCCTAGGAGGGATCATGTGACCAGCTTTGCTGGGCTCTTTGCCATTTCCTGTTGGGGAAGAGAATATCCCACAAGTAAGGATGACGCCGTGGACCGGACACACCGTTGGAGAAAGTAATTTATCAGGTAAACATAAATTCTGTTTTTAAGCAAAGCAGGTTTGCTTTGGTTGCTTTTGGGGTATAGCCGTAGTTCCATGTCAGTCTCTTCAGTAGGGCTTTTGAGTATTTGGGAACTTGGGGGTATAATCCCCTCTGCTGCCCTTATGCTGCCCTTGTTTGCTTGTAAAGTCTGAGTAGGATTACTCAGTCTTTTTGTTTCTTCCACAGGTCCATGTAAGCAGTTTTTCCCTTTCATACTTTGTGCTGCCCTGCTGCTGGGTGGATTATCTTTGAGGTAAGTGCTGTTTTTATTTAAAAGAATTTTGGCACTTTGAGGGTTAATATTCCTGAGAGTTCAGGATTTATTTTCCTGGCAGTACTGTGGGGTAATTTTCCTGACTGTGTTCAGGTTTTTTATTTCTGAATTGTGTAGGGCATTGTGAAGAGTGGGATGCTAGGCTTTTATCTATTTTTTTGCTTTGAAACATTTGGTTATTTCAGGCAGATTTATTTTGACTCTGCCTTTGTGTAAGTTTCTCCCGGTGGCGATGTTTTTATTAGGCTGTTATGCCGGCTGGGAGGTTGTATGATGCCCACGATGGGCGGAGTTTTGGTATGGCGCATAGTGTTTGCACTCTTTCGCTCTGGGTGTTTGTCATTTAGCGCAGCAGTGAGCGGTTTCACTCTGTGTCCACTCCGGTGCTGCAGTTTTCTTTGGGAACGTCTGTGTGAGGTGCAGTTCATTTATCTGCACAGTGTTTTCCTCCTGGTTGCGCTTCTCATATCCTCCGGCTGGTAGGGGGTTATTTAGCACCTCAGTTGGGCTGTTGGTGTGCAGAGGTTCCCATAACATTGCTCAGAGCACACATCAGACAGTTATGTTGGCCTGTGACTCCCTGGCTCTTTTCAGCTAGTTAGAGAGTGTGGGAAAACATCTAGATCTGCTGTAAGTACTATCGTATACATAAAGATTGAAAACACACCAAGATCTTTCTCAGTTTTAGGAGCTACAGCTGCAAAATGTGTAATTAAGCACACAGACCATTGGACTAATTACCCTAGACCACACAGAAAGGGGCGGATCCATCAGACGCTGAAGCAAGCTTCATGGTTGTATACAACCGATGTGCACTTTTATACCGTTTATTTTGCGAGTAGCCCTCTGGGAATGGGCTATCAATAAAATTTGTTTTTAATCATCTACACTTAGATGCCTGTTGCGCTTTTCTACATTTTTTTTCCTTGTAGTGTGCAGAGGTGCTTGTAGGGACTCAGTGCTTTGTTTTCTCCTACATTGGTGTGTCCGGTCCACGGCTTCATCCTTACTTGTGGGATATTCTCTTCCCCAACAGGAAATGGCAAAGAGAGCACACAGCAAAAGCTGTCCATATAGCCCCCCTCTGGCTCCGCCCCCCAGTCATTCTCTTTGCCGCTCTGAACAAGTAGCATCTCCACAGGGATGGTAAAGAGTATGTGGTGTTAGTTGTAGTTTTATTTCTTCTATCAAGAGTTTATTTTAAAATAGTGCCGGTTTGTACTATTTACTCTACAACAGAAAGTGATGAAGAGTTCTGTTAAAAGAGGAGTATGATTTTAGCACCAGTAACTGAAATCCATTGCTGTTCCCACGCAGGACTGTTGAAACCAGAGAACTTCAGTTGGGGGGAACAGTTTGCAGACTTATCTGCCCCAGGTATGACCAGTCTCTTTTCTAACAAGACATAGTAATGATAGAAGACTGTCAGTTTCCCTTAAGGAATCGGTAAGCCATTTTCTTAGACTCGGTAACAGAATTAAGGCTTATAAGTTGGGCTCTATGCTGGTTGACACTATTGTGGGCTAAATCGATTGGTTTATATCGTATTTATATGACATTTGAAGTGTTTTGTAAACTTTGAAACACATTTGGGAACGTTTAATTACGCCTGGCACTTGTTTAGACGCCTAATCTAGTCAGAAAGGCCCCTTCACTCTGGTATGCAGAGGGAGGAGGCCTCATTTTCGCGCCTCAGTTGCGCAGTTACTTCTCAAGGCAGTGCATGCAGCTTCATGTGAGAGGGTCCTGTGGCTGAGAAACGGACTCAGTGAGGCTTATATTCTGTGGTGAATAACCCCTAAGGAAGGTAAAAGCCGCAGCAAAGTCTGTGGCAGGGACTGTAGTGTGTTTTAAACCGTTAAATTGATATTAGCTCCGGTTTGCTCATTTAAGGGGTTAGAGACTTGAAATTTGGTGTGCAATACTGTTAAAGCATTAAGACACTGGGGTGTAAATTTTATAAAGATCGGATATTTCCTTGATAGTTTTTCAAACATTCAGAAATAAAGTGTGCTCTTTTTATTATTTAAAGAGACAGTAACGGTTTTGTTTAAAATCGTCTTTATTGCATTAATAGCCTGCCTAAATCTGTCTAACATGTCTGTACCTTCAGATAGCATATGTTCTGTGTGTATGGAAGCCAAGGTGGTTCCCCCTTTAAATGTATGTGCAAATTGTGCCATGGCATCCAAACAAAGTAAGGACAGTACTGTCACATTTAATAAGGTTGCCCAATATGATTCTTCAAATGAAGGTAGTGGGGATAGCTCATCATCCTCTCCTTCTGTGTCAACACCAGTTTTGCCCGCGCAGGCGATACCTAGTACATCTAGCGCGCCAATGCTGGTTACTATGCAGCAATTAACATCAGTAATGGATAATTCTATAGCAAATCTTTTATCCAAACTGCCAGCATTTCCCAGAAAGCGTGATTGCTCAGTTTTAAATACAGAGGATGAGCAAGTAGGCGCTGATGATAAATTATCTGTTATACCCTCACATCAATCTGAGTTGGCAGTGAGGGAGGGTCTGTCTGAGGGAGAAATTTCTGATTCAGGAAAAATTTCTCAGCAGGCAGAACCTGATATCGTGGCATTTAAATTTAAGCTAGAACATCTCCGCGCCCTGCTTAAGGAGGTGCTAGCTACTCTTGATGATTGTGATTCTTTGGTGATTCCAGAGAAGTTGTGCAAAATGGACAAATTCTTAGAGGTCCCAGTGCACGCTGATGCTTTTCCGATACCCAAGAGGGTGGCGGACATAGTGACTAAGGAGTGGGAGAAGCCTGGTGTGCCTTTTGTTCCCCCTCCTATATTTAAGAAAATGTTCCCCATTGTCGACCCCAGAAGGGATGCATGGCAAACGGTCCCTAAGGTAGAGAGGGTAGTTTCAACATTAGCCAAGCGCACAACTATTCCTATTGAGGACAGTTGCGCTTTCAATGATCCTATGGATAAAAAATTGGAAGGTTTGCTTAAAAAGATATTTGTTCAGCAAGGTTTCCTTCTTCAACCAATTTCGTGCATTATTCCTGTTACCACGGCGGCGTCTTTTTGGTTCGAGGAACTAGAAAATTCGCTCCAAAAGGAGACTCCATATGATGAAGTCATGGACAGAATTCATGCACTAAAGTTGGCTAATTCCTTTATTTTGGATGCCGCTTTTCAATTGGCAAAATTAGCCGCGAAAAATTCAGGTTTTGCAATAGTGGCGCGCAGGGCGCTTTGGCTAAAATCTTGGTCGGCGGATGTGTCGTCCAAAACAAAATTGCTTAATATTCCTTTCAAAGGTAAGACCCTTTTCGGGCCTGAATTGAAGGAGATTACTTCAGACATCACTGGGGGAAAGGGCCATGCCCTCCCACAGGATAGGCCTTTCAAGGCTAAGAACAAATCTAATTTTCGTTCCTTTCGCAATTTCAGGAACGGACCGGCTCCTAACTCTGCAGCCTCTAGACAAGAGGGTAACACTTCCCAGCCTAAACCAGCATGGAAACCATTGCAAGGCTGGAACAAGGGTAAACAGGCCAAGAAGCCTGCTGCTGCTACCAAGACAGCATGAAGGGGTAGCCCCCGATCCAGGACCGGATCTAGTAGGGGGCAGACTTTCTCTCTTCGCTCAGGCTTGGGCAAGAGATGTTCCGTATCCCTGGGCACTAGAAATAGTCTCTCAGGGGTATCTTCTAGAGTTCAAGGAACTTCCTCCAAGGGGAAGGTTCCACATGTCTCGCTTATCTTCAGACCAGATAAAGAGACAGGCATTCTTACATTGCGTAGGAGACCTATTAAAGATGGGAGTGATACACCCAGTTCCAACAGCGGAACAAGGTCTGGGTTTTTACTCAAACCTGTTTGTAGTTCCCAAAAAAGAGGGAACTTTCAGGCCAATTCTGGATTTAAAAATTCTAAACAAATTCCTCAAGAGTTCCATCATTCAAAATGGAAACCATTCGGACGATTTTACCAACAATCCAGTAGGGTCAATATATGACTACCTGCATATTCCTATCCACAAAGATCATCATCAGTTCCTGAGGTTCGCCTTTCTGGACAAACATTACCAGTTTGTGGCTCTTCCATTCGGTTTAGCCACTGCTCCCAGAATTTTCACAAAGGTGCTAGGGTCCCTTCTAGCGGTTCTAAGGCCGAGGGGCATTGCTGTAGCACCTTACCTAGACGACATTCTAATCCAAGCGTCGTCCCTTTCCAAAGCAAGGGCTCATACAGACATTGTTTTAGCCTTTCTCAGGTCTCACGGGTGGAAGGTGAACATAGAAAAGAGTTCCCTGTCCCCGTCCACAAGGATTCCTTTTCTAGGAACCATAATAGATTCTGTAGAAATGAAGATTTTTCTGACAGAGGTCAGAAAGTTAAAGCTTCTAAACGCTTGTCAAGTTCTTCAATCTATTCCTCAACCTTCCATAGCTCAGTGCATGGAGGTAATAGGATTAATGGTTGCAGCAATGGACGTGGTTCCTTTTGCTTGAAATCATATAAGACCATTGCAACTGTGCCTGCTCAAACAGTGGAATGGGGATTATGCAGACTTATCTCCCCAGATTCAAGTAGACCAGGTAACCAGAGACTCACTCCGCTGGTGGTTGACTCAAGATCACCTGTGTCAGGGAATGAGTTTCCGCAGACCAAAAATGGGTCATTGTCACGACCGACGCCAGTCTCTTAGGCTGGGGCGCGGTCTGGGGCTCCCTGAAAGCTCAGGGTCTATGGTCTCGGGAAGAGTCTCTTCTCCCGATAAACATTTTGGAACTGAGAGCGATATTCAATGCGCTCCTGGCTTGGCCTCAACTAGCGAAGGCCAGATTCATAAGATTTCAGTCGGACAACATGACGACTGTAGCGTACATCAATCATCAGGGGGGAACAAAGAGTTCCTTGGCGATGAGAGAAGTATCCAAGATTATCAAATGGGCGGAGGATCACTCCTGCCATCTATCTGCAATTCACATCCCAGGAGTAGACAACTGGGAGGCGGATTATTTGAGTCGTCAGACCTTCCATCCGGGGGAGTGGGAACTCCATCCGGAGGTCTTTGCCCAGTTAACTCAACTATGGGGCATTCCAGATATGGATCTGATGGCATCTCGTCAGAACTCCAAGGTTCCTCGCTACGGGTCCAGATCCAGGGATCCCAAGGCGACACTAGTGGATGCATTGGTGGCGCCTTGGTCGTTCAATCTAGCTTATGTGTTTCCACCGTTCCCTCTCCTTCCAGGCTTGTAGCCAGGATCAAACAGGAGAAGGCCTCAGTGATTCTAATAGCTCCTGCGTGGCCACGCAGGACTTGGTATGCAGACCTGTTGAATATGTCATCGGCTCCACCATGGAAGCTACCTTTGAGACAGGATCTTCTAGTACAAGGTCCATTCGAACATCCAAATCTAGTCTCTCTGCAACTGACTGCTTGGAAATTGAACGCTTGATTCTATCTAAGCGTGGGTTTTCTGATTCAGTTATAGATACTCTGGTTCAAGCCAGAAAACCTGTGACTAGGAAAATTTACCATAAGATATGGCACAAATATATCCATTGGTGCGAATCCAAGGGATTCTCTTGGAGTAAAATTAAAATTCCTAGGATTCTTTCCTTTCTCCAAGAGGGTTTGGATAAAGGTTTGTCAGCTAGTTCTCTAAAAGGACAGATATCTGCTCTGTCTGTTTTGTTGCACAAACGTCTGGCAGCCGTGCCAGATGTACAGGCGTTTGTACAGGCGTTAGTCAGAATCAAGCCTGTCTACAGACCTTTGACTCCTCCATGGAGTCTAAACTTAGTTCTTTCAGTTCTTCAAGGGGTTCCGTTTGAACCCTTACATTCCATAGATATTAAGTTACTATCTTGGAGAGTTCTGTTTTTGGTTGCTATTTCTTCTGCTAGAAGAGTTTCTGAATTATCTGCTTTGCAGTGTACTTCTCCCTATCTGGTATTCCATACAGATAAGGTAGTTTTACATACCAAACCTGGTTTTCTTCCAAAAGTAGTTTCCAACAGGAATATTAACCAGGAAATAGTTGTTCCTTCTCTATTTCCGAATCCAGTTTCGAAGAAGGAACGTTTGTTACACAACCTAGATGTGGTCCGTGCTTTAAAATTCTATTTAGAAGCAACAAAGGATTTCAGACAAACATCATCCTTGTTTGTCGTTTATTCTGGTAAGAGGAGAGGGCAGAAAGCTACTTCTACCTCTCTTTCCTTTTGGCTGAAAAGCATCATCCGATTGGCTTATGAGACTGCCGGACGGCAGCCTCCTGAACGAATAACAGCTCACTCTACTAGAGCTGTGGCTTCCACATGGGCCTTCAAGAACGAGGCTTCTGTTGATCAGATCTGTAAGGCAGCGACTTGGTCTTCTCTGCATACTTTTGCCAAATTTTACAAATTCGATACTTATGCTTCTTCGGAGGCTGTTTTTGGGAGAAAGGTGTTGCAAGCTGTGGTGCCTTCCGTTTAGGTAACCTGACTTGTTCCCTCCCTTCATCCGTGTCCTAAATCTTTGGTATTGGTTCCCACAAGTAAGGATGAAGCCGTGGACCGGACACACCAATGTAGGAGAAAACAGAATTTATGTTTACCTGATAAATTTCTTTCTCCTACGGTGTGTCCGGTCCACGGCCCGCCCTGGATTTTAGTCAGGTTTAAAAAAAAATATTTCTGTAGACTACAGTCACCACGGCACCCTATAGTTTCTCCTTTTTCTCCTAACCGTCGGGTCGAATGACTGGGGGGCGGAGCCAGAGGGGGGGCTATATGGACAGCTTTTGCTGTGTGCTGTCTTTGCCATTTCCTGTTGGGGAAGAGAATATCCCACAAGTAAGGATGAAGCCGTGGACCGGACACATCGTAGGAGAAAGAAATTTATCAGGTAAACATAAATTCTGTTTTTTCTTCTGATTTTTTTATTTTTATTATTAAAGTGATAGTATCGTTATTTAAAGAGACAGTAACGTTCTATATATTTTTTTGAAAAATGTATTTATTTTATTATTTTTTATGTGTGACTAATATGGACCAAGAAGACTTGCAAGCTGTGACTTGTAACTTATGCCTAGATGCTAATGTGGAGCCTCCTATACCTTTCTGTTCCTTTTTGATACAGATCCTTCATTTTCTAGGGTGACTGTTGTTCAGCAGCCTCCTGTTCCAGCTGTAGCTCTGCTTTCTCCCCATTCCTCTCAGTCTCACTCCTCTTCACATGCAGTGCCCTGTGTGTCGTCTCAAGCTAGTTTTTCTTTACAGGATTTTTCTACTCACATATCCTCTGCTATATCTGAGGCATTGTCTGCTTTTCCTGTGTTACAGGGTAAGCGCAGAAGGATTTCTGACTTTATTGCAGCTTTATCCAATGTTCCTTCTCATAGGACTGAGGAAGAAGATATTTCAATAGCGTCTGAGGGTGAAATTTCACACTCTGATAGTGTCTCCTTTGGCTGATTCTGAGGTGTTTTCTTTCAGATTTAAGTTGGAGCACCTCCGTTTGTTACTCAGGGAGGTTTTGTCTACTTTGGATGACTCTGATTCGACGGTCATAGTTACTCCCAAGAAGGCTAGTAAGCTTAATGTTGCCTCCGTAGCGGAAGTTTTTCCTGTTCCGGATCGGGTTTCAGAGATTATTTCTGGGGAATGGGAGAAGCCTGGAATTCCTTTTTCCCCTTCTCCTATTTTTAGGAAGATGTTTCCTATTGCGGATGCTATTAAGGAATCTTGGCAGATTCTAGGTTGAGGGAGCTATTTCCACTTTGGCTAAGAGGACCACTATTCCTATTGAGGATAGTTGTTCTTTTAAGGATCCCATGGATAAGAAGTTGAAGGCTTTACTTAAGAGGATTTATGTTCACCAGGGGCTCCAATGGCAACCTGTTGCGTGTATTGCTACGCTTACCAGTGCGGCTGCATATTGGTTTGATGCGTTGTCTGATTCTATTCTTCAGGAGACTTCTCTGGTTGAGATTCAGGATAGAATTAAGGATTTAAAATTGGCCAATTCTTTTATTGCGGATGCTTCTTTGCAGGTCGTCAAGTTGGGAGCAAAGATTTCTGGCTTTGCTGTTTTGGTTCGCAGGGCTTTATGGTTAAAGTCCTGGTCTGCGGATGTATCATCTAAGTCTAAGCTTTTATCAATTCCTTACAAAGGGAAGACTTTGTTTGCGCCTGGTTTGGCTGAAATTATTTCAGATATTACTGGTGGGAAGGGACATTCTCTTCCTCAGGATAAGAGAAATAAGCAGAAAGGTTGTCAGAGTAATTTTTGTTCCTTTTGTAACTTCTCTGGTGAGTCTTCCTCTTCCTCCTCCAAGCAGGATCAATCAAAGCCTTCTTGGAGACATAATCAGCCCTGGAGCAAGGGGAAGCAATCTAAGAAGCCTGCCGCTGACTCAGTCAGCATGAAGGGTCTGCCCCGATCCGGGAATGTATCTCAGGCTGTCTTTGTTTGCTCAAGCCTGGGCAAGGGATGTTCCAGATCCTTGGGTAGTAGATATTGTATCCCAGGGATACAAGCTGGAGTCAAAGACTTTTCCTCCCATGGGCAGGTTTCATCTCTCAAGGTTATCAGTAAATCAGTTAAAAAAAAAAAAAAAAGGCATTCTTAAGTTGTGTTCAGGATCTTTCCGACATAGGAGTGATCGTTCCTGTTCCAGTTCAGGAGCAGGGACTAGGGTTTTATTCCAATCTGTTTATCGTTCCCAAAAAAGGAGGGAACTTTCAGACCCATTTTAGATCTCAAGTTGGTAAACAAATTTCTCAAGGTTCCATCATTCAAGAAGGAGACTATTCGGTCAATTCTACCTCTGGTTCAGGAGGGTCAGTTCATGACTACAGTAGATCTGAAGGATGCATATCTACATATTCCTATTTACAAGGATCATTACAAGTTTCTGAGATTTGCTTTTCTAGACCAGCATTTTCAGTTTGTGGCTCTTCCTTTTGGTATTGCAACTGCTCCCAGGGTGTTTTCAAAGGTCCTGGGTGCGTTACTGGCAGTTCTCAGATTGCAGGGGGTTGCAGTAGCTCCTTACCTGGACGACATTCTGGTTCAGGCGCCATCTTTTCAACTAGCAAACTCTCACACGGAGTTGTCTTTTCTACGCTCCCACGGTTTAGGATAAAGTTCCTTGATTCTGGCCACAAGGGTGGTATTCTTGGGAACTTTTATAGATTCTTTGGAAATGAAGATTTTTTTTTTGACAGAATCAAGGAAGTCAAAAATGTTCAATTCATGTCTGGCTCTTCAGTCATCTCCTCGGCCGTCGGTGGCCCAGTGTATGGAGGTTATTGGTCTGATGGTTTCGGTCATGGACATCATTCAGTTTGCTCGGTTTCATCTCAGACCTCTGCAGTTATGCATGCTGAGTCAGTGGAACGGGGATTATACGGATCTGTCTCCAAAGATTGTTCTGGATCAGGTTACAAGATATTCTCTTCCGTGGTGGTTGTCTCAGGATCGTCTCTCCCAGGGAACCTGTTTTCGCAGGCCTACCTGTGTGATTGTGACCACGGATGCCAGTCTGCTGGGTTGGGGAGCTGTCTGGGGTTCTCTGAAGGCTTAGGGTCTGTGGACCTGGGAGGAATCGGTTCTCCCTATAAATGTCTTAGAATTGAGAGCAATCTTCAATGCTCTTCTAGCCTGGCCTCAGTTGGCTTCAACCCAGTTTATCAGATTTCAGTCGAACAATATAACGTCTGTGGCTTACATCAGTCATCAAGGGGGAACTCTGAGTTCCCTGGCGATGAAGGAGGTAACCAGGATTATTCAGTGGGTGGAGGCTCACAATTGCTGTCTGTCTGCGATCCACATTCCAGGGGTGGACAATTGGAAAGCAGATTTTCTGAGCAGACAGACTTTTCATCCGGGGGAGTGGGAACTTCATACGGAGGTGTTTTCCAGCTTGATTCTCAGATGGGGTCAACCGGAATTGGATCTTATGGCATCTCGTCACAATACCAAGCTTCCGAAGTACGGATCGAGGTCAAGGGATCCTCAAGCTGTTCTAATAGACGCTTTAGCAGTTCCTTGAAAGGTCAGTCTGGCATATGTGTTTCCTCCGTTTGCCCTTCTTCCTCGGGTCATTGCTCGGATCAGACAGGAGAGGTCGTCAGTGATTCTCGTTGTGCCGGCTTGGCCTCACAGGATCTGGTATACAGACCTGGTGGAGATGTCATTGTCTCCACCGTGGAGTCTTCCATTAAGGAAGGACCTTCTACTTCAGGGGCCCTTCCTTCATCCAAATCTCGTTTCTCTGAAGCTGACTGCTTGAAGATTGAACGCTTGATTCTTTCTAAGCGTGGTTTTTCTGAGTCGGTCATTGAGACTATGATTCAGGCTGTGACTAGAAAGCTTTATTACAAGATATGGCGTAAATATCTGTATTGGTGTGAATCTAAGGGCTACTCTTGGAGTAGAATTAGGATTCCTAGAATTTTGTCTTTTCTCCAGGAGGGTCTGGAGAAAGGTTTGTCTGCTAGTACCCTGAAGGGTCAAATTTCTATGTTGTCTATTTTTTTGCACAAGCATCTGGCGAATGTGCCAGATGTTCAGTCTTTTTGTCAGGCTCTGGTTAGAATCCGGCCTATGGTTAAGTTTGTGACTCCTCCTTGGAGTCTTAATTTAGTTCTGAGAGTTCTTAAACAGGCTCCGTTTGAGCCTATGCATTCCTTGGATATCAAGTTAATAACCTGGAAGGTTTATTTTTAGTTGCTATCTCTTCGGCTCGAAGAATTTCGGAGCTTTCTGTGCTGCAGTGCGAGTCTCCTTTCCTTATTTTTCATTCTGATAAGGTAGTACTTCGTACTGCTCTTGGTTTTCTTCCCAAGGTTGTTTCTGATAAGAATATTAATCAAGAAATTATTGTTCCTTCTTTTTGTTCTAATCCTTTTCATAAGGAACGTTTATTGCACAACTTGGATGTAGTCCGTGCATTGAAGTATTATTTGCAGGCGACTAAGGATTTTCGCCAGTCTTCCTCTTTATTTGTTGTTTTTTTCTGGGAAACGTAAAGGTCAGAAAGCTATGGCTACTTCTCTTTCTTGTTGGTTGAGGAGTCTTATTCGTTTGGCATATGAGACTGCTGGTAAGCAGCCTCCTGAGAAACTCACGGCTCATTATACGAGGGCTGTTTCTTCTACTTGGGCTTTCAAAAATGGTGCTTCTGTAGATCAGATTTGCAAGGCTGCCACTTGGTCTTCTCTGCACACTTTTTCTAAATTTTACAAATTTGATACTTTTGCTTGAGGCTGCTTTTGGGAGAAAGGTTCTTCATGCAGTGGTGCCTTCCATTTAGGCTAACTGTCTTGTCCCTCCCTTATCATCTGTGTCCTCTAGCTTGGGTATTGATTCCCAATAGTAATTATGATAATCTATGGACTTACCGTGTAATTAGAAAGAAAATTAAATTAATGCTTACCCTGTATTTTCAGACAGTTTATTTTTTATAACCTTCAGGCACCTCTGCACCTTATATTACTTCCTTTCTCCTTTCCCTTTGGTCGAATGACTGGGGGTTGTGGGTAAGGGGAGTGGTATTTACTAGCTTTGATATTGGAGTGATATTCCCAATAGTAATTATGATGATCCGTGGACTCACCGTGTCAAGAAAGAAACAAATTTATCAGGTAAGCATAAATTTCATTTTTTAATAAAACGGAGCCTGGCATGTTTCTAATTTATATAGACAAAGCAATTCATAACTAAACAGAAATGCTATATTCTATTATAAAATACATTGTTACAAAAAAATTTTTTTACATTTTTGATAAGGTATTGCAAGTTTAATATGTTCAGTGCCTGTAGTTTCAATAGATTTTTCTTCAGCAGAGCACCAGACTGATTTGGATAATTTTGCAAAAATCTATGTATTGTTTTTTAACCCCTGTTCAGATCTTTATCTACATTTTTGGTTTTGGATTAAGATGTATAATATGGATTACAGAATTATTTAATAACCTATATATTTTACAAATTCAATCCTCTTGCTAAAAGTAAACCTTTTTTTAAATACCCTAGTTCCTCTACCTATTAACACCAATTTTATGTTTGTAGTCAGAATTTAATTGGCAGTATTGACACAGCATTTTTAAGACTGCAAAATTATTTTCACTACTTGATAAAAGCAAAATCACTATTATCTGTCTTACAGACTTGATTTTTTTTATTGTTTAAAAATATAGATAACATCTTTACTATACACAACCAACATTGCTATATTAATATACTTTATAACCTCTGTTTGCCAATCTTGTAAAAAGCACAAAGACCAGGGCCAGTCTGCAGGGTCTTAGATACAAGTTAATCACAGGGTGAAAAGTATTTTAATATAACTGTTGTTTATGCAAAACTGGCTAATCAGGGCTGGATTGGTCCGCCGGGATACCAGGAAAAATCCCGGTGGGCCGGCAGCTGGTGGGCCAGCCCGGCAGCTGCACATAGTGTGTGGTTTGGAGAGAAGCACAGGCAGCGCCACAGCACAGTGTGAAGGAGCGCAGAGGCCGTTACATTCCCCAAAATTTTTATTTATTGTTGTGACATGATGCAGTTTTAATAGTACGCATCACCATATTAAAACTACATCATGCCCGCCATTACCGCCCAGTGTGACATCATCATGGGTAACGGGTCAGGTGGAGAAGAACTAGCCGATGTGCTGTTTAGTACAGCCCCCCCCCCCCCCCCCCCCCCCCCCCCCGGTTTGACTCTCTCTGAGCCTCCGCTGTTCTAGCAGTCGCAGATAAGGTTCTACCCCTGGGCTGCCCTGTGCTTTGGGACAAGGTAATGGCACCTTAGTATGCTTATATAATATATATATATTTACATAAGTACACACTGAATATTATCTACATCGAATCCTACACAAAATAGAATTTGGTATACATAAAGTTGCATTTATATACATTTATATACACATATCAAATGAAACAAGCACATACACAGTCAATACTACACTACATTGTGAAATAGGAAAATCATACAGTACAAAGCATCTTACAAAAAAGGTTTAATTCGTTTGTAACTCCAGCATAATATTACCCAACACTAAGACCATCGAGTGCATAAGCTGGGAGGGAAGGAAAATAGAGCAGCCTAATATTAATTTATTTGGCGAAAATAGTGGAAACTTGCACTGTAGTCATGTGGCTTAATAATTTTTTTTAGTAAACATTATGGATATTATTTGTGTGTGTATGTATGTATGTGTGTGTGTATATATATATATATATATATATATATATATATATATATATATAATATCGTGATGTGTATATATAATCGTGATGTGTATCCCATATTGTAGCTGCTGTGATGTGTAATCAAGTGGTAGTACTTGACCTCAAGACATGAGTAAAAGTTTAATATCCCATCCCTACATCCCAATCAATCACAGAATATTAGAAGCAGTGTCAGTGCAGGTCTTTTGTATTAAACTGCTGGGGAAGCCAAAATTTTTTGAATTTAAAGCAGTTCAGCTGTAAATATTTTTCCTTAAACTATCAACAAATAAAAATATCAATTAGTAGATAGCCTAAAATGAACAGAGTGCAGTTAAAATAAACACAAAGCCCCTGACGCGGTCACGTTTCACTTATACGCTTCCTCAGAGGAAGCGTATAAGTGAAACGCGACCGCGTCAGCACACCAGGTCCTATTTGCCCGGCTTATTAGTCCACCCCTGTAAACAACCTAAAATCAGCAACATTGAAGTACTTTATACAAGTCACAGCTACAGAGTTGTGTTTTTAACTATTTTTCTGGCACGCTAGATACTTCTATTTCTGCTGCCTTTTTTAAATTAATACTAGTAAAATTTAAATTTTAAAGGGACACTGAACCCAAATTTTTTTCTTTTGTGATTCAGATAGAGCATGCAATTTTTTATTTTTTTATTTTTTTTATTTGCATCCAAGAAGTGATATAACAATACAGTTAACACCTTCATCCCACCACGCAGGGTGGGGAGGTAGACAAGAGCCAAACGAAAGTACAAACAATAAATTAAATAGAAACCTTTAACTAAAAAGCTTGGGGAATTTTCAATGTAACGACAATCGTTCTAATAAAGTCTAATCTTATATCACATTCTTGTAGTTTTTATTATAATTAATGTTGCAGAATCTACATACAGGTAAACTAAAGAGACAATCAAACCAAACATGAGATACAGCAAGAACAGCTGAATATACTCCTTCATAAAAAAAATAAATCAATGGGAGCCTAGCTGCCCCGATTTAACTGAAGATATGAAAAATAAATGAAAAAAGGGGCTAAGCCTATTTCCATTGTAAAAACATGTACTTTACCAACCAATTTCCCGAATTAGAAGGGGATTGGGCATTTTCTTGGCGAGAATAAAGAAGAAAATTGGTCTTGAAGGTTAGATTTCACGATTTTGTCCTGCTACCTTTTAGTTTTCGTCATATCATCATTAAAAGGGAGGGGGGAAATAAGGGGGGGGGGAAAGAGAAAAAGAAAAGAAAAAAGATAAATTCCTTCCCTTTCCCTTCAATTCCCTCCTTTTCTAGATCCCCGTAGACATGCTGCTATCTACCGGATTCCTAGCAGAATCAGTTCGGTGTCTTTAAAAGGATAAATTATATACTGGATCTCGCTGGGGGAAAGAGCTTTACTAAACTGAGACCACTTAGAGAAAAAACTCCTTATGTCTCTATCGTTTTGCAGATTAGTATCAACTTGTTCAATGATACATTGCTTCTTTAAGCAGTTTTTAACTTCTGTTATGCTTGGAGTTGTTTTTGTTTTCCACTTTTTTAGGATCAAGTATCTAACCGCTAAGATGACCATACTTATAATTTTATTGTTATCATGTGTTGTCCCTGAGTTACCAGTAAGAAAAACTACCCTCCTAGAGGAAAATGTAAAGGAAGGAACATTAACTATGTTGTTGAGCCAGAATTGTACTCTCAACCAGAAGTTCTGGATTTTTGGACAGTCCCACATCATATGCAGAAGGTTGGCCGCCGCAAACGAACATTTTGGGCATTTGTTAAACCCAGTATTCAGGCATTTGGAGCCCTTTTCTGGAGTGAAATAAGTCATATGTAGAAGCCTTACATGCGATTCCATCCAGGTTGCAGAGAGAGTAACTCGGGAGGCTTCATGGATCGAAAAGGTGAGTAGGGCTGGATCTAAGGAGTCCTGTCCAAGCATTGAGGCCCACTTAGAGTGAAGTTTTTCCATTGTGTCAGGGCCTTTAAATGAGGTCAAAGTTTGATAAATAAATGAGATTGACGTGAACCCGTTCTTGACTAACGTTAACCAGTTCTCCACATCTCCAAGTGACCAGTCCCAGCCATAATCGGCCACCTGTTTAAGGGCAAAGTGTCTCACCTGAAGATACGCAAAGAAGTTTTGATTAGGGATATGGAATTCCTCCTTGAGGGAGTTAAAAGTCTTGATGCATCTTCTCTCGAAATCTAAAAGTTGTTCGAACTTTACCAAGCCTAAAGTTGACCAGTTAGAGAATAAAGATGACTGCATTCCTGCTGGGAACTGAGAATTATTCATTATTGGGGCATATCTTGAGACCTCAGACTTAATATGGAGAGAGAATCAAATCTTCCTCCACATACATATTGGGTTAAATATAGATCTTATCCTTTTCACTTCGATGGGTAGTGTTTTACCGCTGCAATGAATCAGAGCTGTCAGTGAGAATGGATGTACTATATTACTCTCTAGTTCGCCATTTGTTACATAGTTACTGTTGGTGACCCAATCTGCTACAATTCTTGCCAGGAATACTTGGTTATATAGGCGGAGGTCAGGGAGGGATAGTCCCCCAAGATTTCTAGGCAGCGTTAGTCTAGCTAACGAGATTCTTGGTTTTCTGTTCTGCCAAATAAATGTTTGTAAACCGCATTAAATGATATGATGTCCTTTGTTTTAAGAAGCAGTGGGGTATTCTGGAGGACATAAAGGATTTTGGGGAGAAGAGCCATTTTATAAAGGGCTATGCGCCCCTATAGCGAGAGAGGAAGATTCTGCCAATTTTTTAAAGTTTCTTTTATATTGGTAAGAACAGGGAGTATATTCAAGGTGTACCAATTATCAGGGTTAGAAGATATCCAAATACCTAGATATTTGAGTGAGTCCTGCACTATATTGAAAGGAATAGATGTTAGTGAGTCCTTTTGACCCAGAGTAACTACGATTTCGCAGCATTGACACTATAGCCTGAGAATGATCCAAACTGTTGGATTATTGTAAGGAGTTTTGGTATATTTCTAGAAGTACTTGATATATATATTAAGACGTCATCTGCATATAATGCAATTTGCTTTTCAATTTTTGTTAATCTTAATCCCGTCTAAATGTTGCCGAATTTGGATCGCGAGGGGTTCGATGGCTAAATCAAATAGAAGCTGGGAGAGAGGACAACCCTGCCTTGTGCCCCTCTCTAGTTTTATAATCTGTGTAGGAAGACCATTTACTATTATTCTCGTGGAGGCGTTTTTATACAAGTTATTGAAAAAACAAAAAAAAAAAAAAAAAGTAAATGAGATATGGTCATGGTGTACCGAATCGAATGCCTTTTCTGCGTCTATTGAAATTATCGCCGTGTGCGGGGTGTCCTCTCTCACCGCCTCTTGCAGCCCCTCCCTTGCTTTGAAATGATCTACATTCTACATGATCTACCGAGAAATCCTGAAACATGAGGATTTTTGCTTCACCCAAAAAGATTGGCTGATGTTTGCGAAAAGCTTAGAACAGTGTGACTTTGTGCTGAAAATTTAGAACCTTTGCAATTATTGGTCTTGGCCTTGTATTTGTTTTAGTGGAAGTAAATGAACCTATCCTATGGGCCCTTTCGATGACAATCTGTGGATGAGATTCTGGGATCTGAAGTAGCCGAGGTAGTGTTACTGTGAACAGCCTATCTAGGTCTTCGAACTGTTTATCCTCCGGGACCCCAATGATCCTCAAGTTGTTTCTTCTAGATCTATCCTCTATATCCTCTATTTTACTCTGTATTTTTAAAAGAGAGGCTTCTGTAGAGTCGAGAGCGGTTTTGTAAGTTATATTAAGATCCTCAAGATCAGATATCCTTTGCTCGGCCTCAGAGAGTCTGTGAGCAAATTGTTTCACTTCGCTAGAGAAAGATGCTATGTCTTGTTTAATCTCCTTTTCTCCAACATAGGTGTGTCCGGTCCACGGCGTCATCCTTACTTGTGGGGATATTCTCTTCCCCAACAGGAAATGGCAAAGAGCCCAGCAAAGCTGGTCACATGATCCCTCCTAGGCTCCGCCTTCCCCAGTCATTCTCTTTGCCGTTGCACAGGCAACATCTCCACGGAGATGGCTCAGAGTTTTTTGGTGTTTAAATGTAGTTTTTATTCTTCAATCAAGAGTTTGTTATTTTAAAATAGTGCTGGTATGTACTATTTACTCTGAAACAGAAAAGAGATGAAGATTTCTGTTTGTAAGAGGAAAATGATTTTAGCAACCGTTACTAAAATCTATGGCTGTTTCCACACAGGACTGTTGAGAGGAATTAACTTCAGTTGGGGGAAACAGTGAGCAGACTTTTGCTGCTTGAGGTATGACACATTTCTAACAAGACTTGGTAATGCTGGAAGCTGTCATTTTCCCTATGGGATCCGGTAAGCCATTTTCTTAATTTTCAATATCAGAATAAAAGGGCTTCACAAGGGCTTTAAAGACTGGTAGACATTTTTCTGGGCCAAAACGATTACTATATAAGCATATTTAATGGTTTATTACTTTGGAGAGTTATTTTAATCTTGGCAATTTTGTTAAAAAAACGGACAGGCACTGTATTGGACACCTTTTTCACTGGGGGCCTTTTCTAGTCATAGGCAGAGCCTCATTTTCGCGCCACTAATGCGCAGTTGTTTTTGAGAAGCAAGGCATGCAGATGCATGTGTGAGGAGCTCAGATCCACTGAAAAAGCTTATTGAAGGCGTCATTTGGTATCGTATTCCCCTCTGGGCTTGGTTGGGTCTCAGCAAAGCAGATACCAGGGACTGTATAGGGGTTAAATGTAAAAACGGCTCCGGTTCCGTTATTTTAAGAGTTAAAGCTTTCAAATTTGGTGTGCAATACTTTTAAGGCTTTATGACACTGTGGTGAAATTTTGGTGAATTTTGAACATTTCCTTCATACTTTTGTGTATATTCAGTAAAAAAGTGTGTTCAGTTTAAAATTTAAAGAGACAGTAACGGTTTCATTTTAAAACGTTTTTTGTGCTTTGTTATCAAGTTTATGCCTATTAACATGTCTGAACTATCAGATAGACGATGTTCTGTATGTTCGGAAGCCAAGGTTCCTATCCATTTAAATATATGTGATGTATGTGACAAACAAAGCAGGGACAATGATGCCACTGATAATAATGTTGCCCAAAATGATTCCTTAAGTGAGGGGAGTAAGCATGGTACTGCATCATCCCCTTCTATGTCTACACCAGTCTTGCCCACTCAGGAGGCCCCTAGTGCATCTAGTGCGCCAATCCTCCTTACTATGCAACAATTAACGGCTGTAATGGATAATTCTATTAAAAACATTTTAGCCAAAATGCCCACTTATCAGCGAAAGCGCGACTGCTCTGTTTTAGATACTGAAGAGCATGAGGACGCTGATGATAATGGTTCTGACATGCCCTTACACCAGTCTGAAGGGGCTAGGGAGGTTTTGTCTGAGGGAGAAATTTCAGATTCAGGAAAAATTTCTCAACAAGCTGAACCTGACGTTATTACATTTAAATTTAAATTGGAACATCTCCGCGCTCTGCTTAAGGAGGTGTTATCTACTCTGGATGATTGTGACAATTTGGTCATTCCAGAGAAATTATGTAAGATGGACAGGTTCCTAGAGGTCCCGGTGCCCCCCGAAGCTTTTCCTATACCCAAGCGGGTGGCGGACATTGTAAATAAAGAATGGGAAAGGCCCGGCATACCTTTTGTCCCTCCCCCTATATTTAAGAAATTATTTCCTATGGTCGACCCCAGGAAGGACTTATGGCAGACAGTCCCCAAGGTCGAGGGGGCGGTTTCTACTCTAAACAAACGCACCACTATCCCTATAGAAGATAGTTGTGCTTTTAAAGATCCTATGGATAAAAAATTAGAGGGTTTGATTAAAAAGATGTTTGTTCAGCAAGGTTACCTTCTACAACCAATTTCATGCATTGTTCCTGTCACTACAGCAGCGTGTTTCTGGTTCGAGGAACTAGAAAAGTCGCTCAATCAAGCACCCTCTTATGAGGAGGTTATGGACAGAGTTCAAGCACTTAAGTTGGCTAACTCTTTTACCTTAGACGCCACTTTGCAATTAGCTAGATTAGCGGCGAAAAATTCAGGTTTTGCTATTGTGGCGCGCAGAGCGCTTTGGCTGAAGTCTTGGTCAGCGGATGTGTCCTCCAAGAATAGATTGCTTAACATCCCTTTCAAGGGGAAAACGCTGTTTGGCCCTGACTTGAAAGAGATTATTTCAGACATCACTGGGGGAAAGGGCCACGCCCTTCCTCAGGATAGGTCTTTTAAGGCTAAAAATAAAAAAAAATTTCGTCCCTTTCGCAGAAACGGACCAGCCTCAAATTCTACATCCTCTAAGCAAGAGGGCAATTCTTCTCAAACCAAGCCAGCCTGGAGACCGATGCAAGGCTGGAACAAAGGTAAGCAGGCCAAAAAGCCCGCTACCGCTACCAAGACAGCATGAGATGCTGGCCCCCGATCCGGGACCGGATCTGGTGGGGGGCAGACTCTCTCTCTTCGCTCAGGCTTGGGCAAGAGATGTTCAGGATCCTTGGGCGCTAGAAATAGTTTCTCAAGGTTATCTCCTGGAATTCAAGGAACTACCCCCAAGGGGAAGGTTCCACAGGTCTCAATTGTCTTCAGACCAAATAAAAAGACAGGCATTCTTACATTGTGTAGAAGACCTGTTAAAAATGGGAGTGATTCATCCTGTTCCATTAGGAGAACAAGGGATGGGGTTTTACTCCAATCTGTTCATAGTTCCCAAAAAAGAGGGAACATTCAGGCCAATTTTGGATCTCAAGATCCTAAACAAATTTCTCAAGGTCCCATCGTTCAAGATGGAAACCATTCGGACAATTCTTCCTACCATCCAGGAAGGTCAATTCATGACCACGGTGGATTTAAAGGATGCGTATCTACATATTCCTATCCACAAGGAACATCATCGGTTCCTAAGATTCGCCTTTCTGGACAAGCATTACCAGTTTGTGGCACTTCCATTCGGACTAGCCACTGCTCCAAGAATTTTCACAAAGGTACTAGGGTCCCTTCTAGCGGTGCTAAGGCCAAGGGGCATTGCAGTAGTACCCTACTTGGACGACATACTGATTCAAGCGTCGTCTCTACCTCAAGCAAAGGCTCATACGGACATTGTCCTAGCCTTTCTCAGATCTCACGGGTGGAAAGTGAACGTAGAAAAAAGTTCTCTATTCCCGTCAACAAGAGTTCCCTTCTTGGGAACAATAATAGACTCCTTGGAAATGAAGATTTTTCTGACAGAAGCCAGAAAATCAAAACTTCTAAGCTCTTGTCAAGTACTTCATTCTGTTCTTCTTCCTTCCATAGCGCAGTGCATGGAAGTAATAGGTTTGATGGTTGCGGCAATGGACATAGTTCCTTTTGCGCGAATTCATCTAAGACCATTACAACTGTGCATGCTCAGACAGTGGAATGGGGATTATACAGATTTGTCCCCGACGATCCAAGTAGATCAGAGGACCAGAGATTCACTCCGTTGGTGGCTGACCCTGGACAACCTGTCCCAAGGGATGAGCTTCAGAAGACCAGAGTGGGTCATTGTAACGACCGACGCCAGCCTGGTGGGCTGGGGCGCGGTCTGGAAACACCTGAAAGCTCAGGGTCTATGGTCTCGGGAAGAATCTCTTCTCCCGATAAACATTCTGGAACTGAGAGCGATATTCAATGCTCTCAAGGCTTGGCCTCAACTAGCAAAGGCCAAATTCATAAGGTTTCAATCCGACAACATGACGACTGTTGCATATATCAACCATCAGGGGGAACAAGGAGTTCCCTGGCGATGGAAGAAGTGACCAAAGTAATTCAATGGGCGGAGCTTCACTCCTGCCACTTGTCTGCAATCCACATCCCAGGAGTGGAAAATTGGGAAGCGGATTTTCTGAGTCGTCAGACATTTCATCCGGGGGAGTGGGAACTCCATCCGGAAATCTTTGCCCAAATAACTCAATTATGGGGCTTTCCAGACATGGATCTGATGGCGTCTCGTCAGAACTTCAAGGTTCCTTGCTACGGGTCCAGATCCAGGGATCCCAAGGCGACTCTAGTAGATGCACTAGTAGCGCCCTGGACCTTCAACCTAGCTTATGTGTTCCCACCGTTTCCTCTCATTCCCAGGCTGGTAGCCAGGATCAATCAGGAGAGGGCTTCGGTGATCTTGATAGCTCCTGCGTGGCCACGCAGAACTTGGTATGCAGACCTGGTGAATATGTCATCGGCTCCACCATGGAAGCTACCGTTGAGACAGGACCTTCTTGTTCAAGGTCCGTTCGAACATCCGAATCTGGCATCACTCCAACTGACTGCTTGGAGATTGAACGCTTGATTTTATCAAAGCGTGGGTTCTCAGATTCTGTCATTGATACTCTTATTCAGGCTAGAAAGCCTGTAACTAGAAAAATTTACCATAAAATATGGAAAAAATATATCTGTTGGTGCGAATCAAAAGGATTCCCATGGAACAGGGTAAAAATTCCTAAGATTCTATCCTTTCTACAAGAGGGTTTGGAGAAAGGATTATCTGCAAGTTCTTTGAAGGGACAGATTTCTGCTTTATCTGTTTTACTTCACAAGAAGCTGACGGCTGTGCCAGATGTTCAGGCTTTTGTTCAGGCTCTGGTTAGAATCAAGCCTGTCTACAAACCTTTGACTCCTCCTTGGAGTCTCAATTTAGTTCTTTCAGTTCTTCAAGGGGTTCCGTTTGAACCCTTACATTCCGTAGATATCAAGTTATTATCTTGGAAAGTTTTGTTTTTGGTTGCAATTTCTTCTGCTAGAAGAGTTTCAGAGTTATCTGCTCTGCAGTGTTCTCCTCCTTATCTGGTGTTCCATGCAGATAAGGTGGTTTTGCGTACTAAACCTGGTTTTCTTCCGAAAGTTGTTTCTAACAAAAATATTAACCAGGAGATAGTTGTGCCTTCTTTGTGTCCGAATCCAGTTTCAAAGAAGGAACGTTTGTTGCACAATTTGGATGTAGTTCGTGCTCTAAAGTTCTATTTAGAGGCTACAAAGGATTTCAGACAAACATCTTCCTTGTTTGTTGTTTATTCTGGTAAAAGGAGAGGTCAAAAAGCAACTTCTACCTCTCTCTCTTTTTGGCTTAAAAGCATCATCAGATTGGCTTATGAGACTGCCGGACGGCAGCCTCCTGAAAGAATCACAGCTCATTCCACTAGGGCTGTGGCTTCCACATGGGCCTTCAAGAACGAGGCTTCTGTTGATCAGATATGTAAGGCAGCGACTTGGTCTTCACTGCACACTTTTACCAAATTTTACAAATTTGATACTTTTGCTTCTTCTGAGGCTATTTTTGGGAGAAAGGTTTTGCAAGCCGTGGTGCCTTCCATCTAGGTGACCTGATTTGCTCCCTCCCATCATCCGTGTCCTAAAGCTTTGGTATTGGTTCCCACAAGTAAGGATGACGCCGTGGACCGGACACACCTATGTTGGAGAAAACAGAATTTATGTTTACCTGATAAATTACTTTCTCCAACGGTGTGTCCGGTCCACGGCCCGCCCTGGTTTTTTAATCAGGTCTGATGATTTATTTTCTCTAACTACAGTCACCACGGTATCATATGATTTCTCCTATGCAAATATTCCTCCTTTACGTCGGTCGAATGACTGGGGAAGGCGGAGCCTAGGAGGGATCATGTGACCAGCTTTGCTGGGCTCTTTGCCATTTCCTGTTGGGGAAGAGAATATCCCCACAAGTAAGGATGACGCCGTGGACCGGACACACCGTTGGAGAAAGTAATTTATCAGGTAAACATAAATTCTGTTTTTTAATATCTCAAATTTGGGAGCCAGGGCTTCTGAGATGCTTATAACCAATGCTTGAGTGTCTAATGTATCAGACATAGCTGGGAGATTAATAGGAGATGATTGTGCACCTACTGAGGTTTCAAGGACTACTTTGTTCCTTTTATCTCTTTGTTTCCCTGACATGACTGAGGGAGAAGTTTTGGAGTGAGAGTGAATATATTTATCCATATATTATTAATTTGTCAGTGATTCCCAGACCTAGCCTGTGAGTAGTGAAAGAAAAAAGAAAAAAAGAGAGCATGCAATTTTAAGCAACTTTCTAATTTACTCCTATTATCAATTTTTTTTCATTCTCTTGTTATCTTTTTTTAAAAAGAATGGATTTAAGCATTTTTTTTGGTTCAGGACTCTGGACTGAACTTTTTTATTGGTGGATGAATTTATCCACCAATCAGCAAGAACAACCCAGGTTGTTCAGCAAAAATGGGCCGGCATCTAAACTTACATTCTTGCATTTCAAATAAAGATACCAAGAGAATGAAGAAAATTTGATAATAGGAGTAAATTAGAAAGTTGCTTAAAATATCATGCTCTATCTGAACCACAAAAGAAAAAATTTGGTTTCAGTGTCCCTTTAAGTGGAAAAATATATACTTTATGTGTAGAAAGAGCATACTTTTCCCTATTCTCTCAATATGTTTTTTTTCTTTGATTTAAATGTTGTAATATGCTCTAAGCACACTCCCAGCCAGTTACTTCTTTCTATAATATAGACAACAAGGTCAGCTGGGAGACATTAGAAGTTTTGCCTTTTCCAGCAATTCTGGGATCACCTCCTTCTGTTTTGTTATAAAGGGGTTAATGACTGTGACAGGAATATGAGACAGGGAAGGGGTAGGAGAACAAAAGGCAAAGAGAAACAAGTGAATGGAAGGGGGAATGAGAAAAAGGGATATAACTAAAAAAATCAAGGAAAAAATAGCTTAAATTGCTTGTTCTTATATCCCAGTAGATAGACACTGATTCCGGCCTTCCTGAAGAAGGAAAAAAAACAACTTCAGCACAGAAAGGGTAACAAAGGATCTTGCCTTAATGCGCCAACAAGTAAACCTCAGAGAGAATGACTCACTCATGCGTATACGAGCTGGGAATCGTATCTTAGCTCAGCAGCCGCCTTTCAAGTGTGAATCTTAAAAATGAAAAAGCATTGGAATTGCTAAGCAGATTTAGCACGTCTTGAAATAAAGGGGCATTTTAGGACGGCCTTTTCTATTTGATCAGTCCATGTGTGTTGTACCCATTGAATTCCTTAATCACAGTATATAGTCTTCCTTTTACCTTAGAGGCCAAGCTACTGTACGTAAGCTTTACTATATTGTCTAAAACAACAACAAACCTTTAAAAAAAGAACATAAATCTGTATGTAAATTAAATGTTATACAATCACTTAACACAATTTCCAAGATTTTCAAAAACTTAGTGAATTCCATGCTTTTAATCTCCTTTGCTTATGGTCTGTTCTGGACAGGTGTAAATGAGTTTGTTCTCTGCTCAGTATAATCAATAGACGTGCATTCATTCATTCATTTGTTTGTGAATTGGATGCCGATTATGGCCGCCACAGGCATTTAGCTATTTTCAAGGCTGGATTTATTTGTGTAAAAGTGTAATATGCAAAGATTTGTACAAATCCAGACCTTTGTGTGTTGCACTTTAACACAAATAAATCTGGTGCCGAAAATAGCTGAATTTTGATGCCTGTAGCCATGTCCACCACTTGTTTTGTTTTACAAGTAAATGAAGAAATGCATATGCCTAAGAATCAATATATAACAATGTTGGCTGTGCAAAGCTGGGGAATGGGTAGTAAAGACTTTATCTATCTTTTTAAACAATAACAGTTTTGGTGTTGTCTGTCTCTTTAAAGGAACTGTGTACTGTAAAATAGTTTTTCTCTAATGTGTTTCCAATGACAATGTTTGAGAAATGTTTTTTGGTTTATTTTTGTATATGAAATAGCTGTTTTTGTTTGCTGAAACCACAACCCATTAAAATGGGTTGAGCGTGCAGGAAAACCAGATATTCTCATTTTATCACTTTTTGTATTCACATATGCTTCTTTATATTATCTCTGTATACCAAAGCCCAATACTTAGAACAATTGAAAATTAAAATTTTATTACTTACCGCTCCTAACCCCAACTGGGAGCAAAATTTCTTTTGCTGGCTATGTTTACACAGCTTTTCTATATCCAATATTCAAGTATGGAAATGCTCAGTATAACTAGGGATACCATTGGCAAAATTTAAAATGCTGAAATAAACATTGTAAGCAATTTAATACACTCCATCAGGTAAAATGGATCATTAGGAACAAATTTAAATTTGTGGGGGGGGGGATTAGGGTACACTGTGTCTTAAAATATTATGAGGCATAAAGCAGGCTAAATAAATAATAAATATTGCAATTTATTGTAGTAGAACAATTACATGTTCCAAAGCTGAACACAGTTGTTTGGTGGGGTTGTGCTATTGTTGGAGTTCTTTGCTGTTCCTGAGCAGGAGTTTACCTATGTGTTTAACCCCTTTTGCAGAAGTTAAACACAGAGTTTCAGGGAGAGTATTTAAACAATGACACACTCTAAATTAGAACAATTACATACTCTTATTAATTAAACAACATGTCACGGGGGATTATATTTTAGTTTGATGTCTTTTTTTCATTGACCTTTATCAGTGACGGCGAACCTTTTTCAACCAAAGTACCCAAACTGCGACATGAAAGTAGATTATGTATCTCAAAGTGCCAAACTGCAATTAAACCCAAATACTGAGGTTTACACATAAACACTTATACATACACATTAGGGTTGCAATTAACAATTAGTTTCATAATTGATAAGTTGGCTGATTATTTTTTTGTTTATTCGGATAAAAGAAAAATTCAATTTCCTTCCATAAGACAGGGAGAGTCCATGACTTAATTCCTTACTGTTGGGAAATACAACACCTGGCTGCCAGGAGGAGGTAAAGACACCCCAGCCAAAGGCTTAAATGTCCCTCCCACTTCCCCTATCCCCCAGTCGTTCTTTGCCTTTCATCACTATAGGAGGTGGCAGAAGATTTGGGTAGTCCTGTAATGGGTATGTTCCCTTCAAGAAAAGACTGGAGTTTAAGTAACCATGTCAACCTCTAAGTGAGAGTGTTGATGAAAGTTAGTCTGGAGATGCAGGGAAAGTTTTTCTGCGAACCCATCCAGACTGTCGCCTAACAGCTCCTCAGCAATCAATGTTGACGAGTTTCACTGCTTGCTGTTACACACTCAAGTCCATGTCAGAAGCATTGCTGCAATACCCAATTTTTTTCTTTCATTATTCAGATAGAGAATACAATTTTAAAAAAGTTTACAATTTACTTCTATTATTAAATTTACTTTGTTCTCATGTTATTCTTTGTTGTAGAGATACCTAGGTAGGTAGGTAGCATGCACGCACATGCTTGAAGCACTACATAACAAGATATAGCGCTGCCATCTAGTGCTCTTGCTAATGTAAAACATTGTTGCAAAACTGCTGCCATATAGTACCGCAGTCACTTGCACACTCCTGAACTTATATTACTGCTTTTCAAAAAGGGATAACAAGATAACGAAGACAATTTAATAATAGAAATAAATTGGAAAGTTGTTTAAAATTGTATGTTCTATCTAAATGATGATAGAAATTTTTTGGGTTGTGTGTCCCTTTAAGAGGCTGTAAGGAGGATAGGTGAGAATTGGCGCTTATATCAACCCTAATGCCAAGTATAGAAGGGTCTCTCTCTAAGAACCCTGAGGAGGATAGTAGAATAATTTAAGCGGAAATACTGGCGCTGAAAGCAGGGTAGTACACAAATACAATATACGGGTAACCTAAAAGGGTCTACCTTAGAAGGAATATAATCGTTATAAAAGTTAATAAATGGTTATAGCCTAATATATATCTAAGAAAATATATTTAATAGTGTAAAATTACAATACAATCAAGATTAAAAAATCAGTGTTAATAAAATCAGTACATATATACTAAAAAGTAATTAATGGGGCCCTTTAAATTAGTTTGAAAAAACATACAGAAAGGGGAAAGATTAACCACAAATCTATATATATATATATACACTGTGATTGAGGATAGAAGAAAACTATACTCAAATATAAGTATAAAGATGGCAGAGATATTCAAACAGTATAAATAAAAACAAATAGCAATACAAACAGATTTAATAACTGGACGTCCAGCGTAAAAACCAGGGGTTAAAACAGTAATAATCTGGGGTTAAAACAGTATTAACCTGAAAGTGCACTATAGTGAACAAAAACACTCGTGACTAGATGATCATACTAATAGCATTGGATCAAGCTAATGGGCGAGTGAGGTACCTTGCGCTAATCTGTGGAGAACAGATTGAATAATGTTCGTCCTGTACCTCCTCCTGAGGTGGGTGTGTACTCCTAGCGTAGTTCACTTACATCACCCTTTCTGAAAATGTCCAGCTGATTTCGGGAGGAACAGAATGTAAACGATCTCTGGGGTAATAGCAATCCTTTAGATGATGGTAGATAGTAACTTCAAGGCACTCTTATTCTGTGGTGCTTAGTGCAGGTACTAGATCATCTGGCAGTATATTCAATTTGTAGACTGGTGCGCTCCCTCAGAGGGCTGTATTCAAATTCACAGGCCTTGGGGGTAGTGAGCCAGGCGTTGGTAGTTGTCCTGTGTGCTTTTTCAACACAATAGCGATCCTTTCGGCGGCTGTATCAAGTTCACAAGCCTTAAAGGAGTTCAGCTTAGCAGTAGTTCTTCTTGTAGGAAATGAGACACAGTCATCAACCGGTTTCTCCCCTCACTTGGGGCTTTTTCAAGATGTGTTCTCATTGCTGGCAGGTATTCCTTTATAGGGCTATCCTGCATCCTTATTGGTTAGTTCAAAGGGGTGTGTGATCCCAGTTAAGGTGGAATTTGAGTTATATCCCTTAAACTTTTAAGGAGGTATCTTATTGTCTCTTGTAGTTTTTTGGAAATGTCCCGTTGTTAATTTTAGTTTAACAACTAGTATACTAAAAGTACATATTGCTCCGGAAAGGAACAACCATACGTGTAATATGGTCACATCCATGGTGTCAAGTGAAATCAACTTAAAATTATGAGTAAAGTCTGTTCAAGAGTTAGTATTTTTTGGAGTCCTCAATTTGATTAAACACATAGGTAGAGGTAAAAGACATATGTCAGTATTGTACAGGGAATATAAAGTTTTTACAGAGTTTTACATTTGATAGTTACAAACAGAAGTAAATTAGGGACAAAAAGAGAGAACTGGGGGTTCTCATTGTCTTAGAGTTAAAGTTATTAAACACATAGGTAAAGAATTTTTCCCATATGTGTATATGATACAGAAAATAGACAGAAAATAGACAGACATTCTAGATATTTCACGTTTGGTGGTTGCATATTGGGGCATACTTATCTGATCAAGAGTCAGTATTGTTTGGGGGATGATAGTATGATTAAACACATAGTTAAAGGTTAAACACATATGTCGATATTTGTTCTCTTTTTGATAAATATTATAAAATCTTACATTTGGTACTTGCAAACGGAAGTTAATTATGAAAAAACGGTTCTTAGTGTATTAGGGGTAAAGTTAAACACATAGGTAAAAGTTAAACACATATGTGTATATGACATTGACAGACTATTCCAAAGTTTTACATTTGGTACTTGCAAACGGAAGTTAGTTATGAAAAACGGTTCTTAGTGTATTAGGGGTAAAATTAAACACATAGGTAAAAATTAAACACATATGTGTATATGACATAAAAAATGTAAACAGACTATTCCAAAGTTTTGCATTTGGTGGTTGCATACTTGGGCAAATAATGAAAGGAGGTTCCGATTGTTTTTAAAAGGCATATCTAATAGAGACCCTTAGGGGAAGTTTTAGTCAAACATAAAAGGAGCTACATCAAGTTCTGAGTTTAAGCCTAATGGGTGCAGTGTTTTCATGGTATATATCAGTTCGGCTTCCTTTTTTAGGAGCTTTGTTTCAAAATTCCCTCCTCTCCATTCTGGTTTGACTTTCGAAATCCCCCAGAATTTAAAGTCTTTAAGTCGGTTATTATGGACCTCTCTAAAGTGTCTGTATAGGTGTGTTTCCTTGTTGCCTTTTTCTATGATACAAAGGTGTTCTCTAATTCTTTCGCGGAGTGTTCTAGAGGTCTCTCCTAAATATTGCATATTACAACTACACTGTATGAGGTATATGATTCCTTTATCTGTACATCTGATAGTGTCATTTATATGGTAGGTTATTCCTGTTTGAGTTGACGTATATTCTTTGGTTTTATTTGTGTAGTGGCAGGATCTGCAGCAATGGCAGGGAAAGAAGCCTTTGACTATGTTCCCTAGTAGGTCATGTTGTTTGGACTGATTATTTGTTTTAAACTCGCTGGGGGCCAATGTGCTCTTTAGGTTCTTTGATTTTTTTGTATATAAATCTTGGGTTAATAGAGATCTTATCTCCAATAATTGGATCCTCTCTAATTAGGTGCCAATGTTTTTTAATAATAGGTTCGATAGTCTTATGGTCCCCATTATAGTTTGTAATGAAAGGGACAGATATATCCTCAGTTTCTTTTATGCCTATAGGATCTTCATGTCTTTTTTGTTTAAGTAAATCTTTTCTATCTATGTCTTTTATTTTATTGAAATTATCCTGAATTGTTATATCATCATACCCTTTGTCATTAAATTTCTTTATTAGACAATTTATTATTCTAGATAACTTGAAAATTGACGGTGATATCATTTTAGCTACATGTGACGTAACATCTTTATACACTAATATTGCACATGATCTAGGTGTTAAAGCAGTTACAAAGTTTCTAAAGAAAGATGAAACTATATCCAAAGAACAAAGAGAATTCCTATTAGACAGCATCAGATTCATTCTTGAAAACAATACATTTTCTTTTAATCAAAAGATGTATCTACAGATTAAAGGTACCGCTATGGGCACCAGATTTGCACCAAGCTATGCCAATCTTTTTATGGGGGATTGGGAGTCCGAATTTTTGGGAACCAATAGCTTGGTGCAGTATCTGGTGACCTATAAGCGGTACATTGACGACATTCTGATTATCTGGAAAGGCACTGAAGAAACACTATTAGAACTTTTCTCCTCCATGAACCAGAATGACAGGGGATTACAGTTCACTTACGAAATAAATAAACATAAAATTTTGTGTCTAGATCTGGACATTGAAACCAACAATGACCAATTTAATACCAAAACTTTCTTTAATAAAATAGATTCCAACAACTTTATTCATGCTACAAGCTGCCACCTTTCAAAGTGGAAAGAAAATATACCCAAAGCACAATTTCTGCGGATTAGAAAAAATTGCACTAACCTAATAGACTACGAAGAACAGTCTAAAATTCTAATAAAGAAATTTAATGACAAAGGGTATGATGATATAACAATTCAGGATAATTTCAATAAAATAAGACATAGATAGAAAAGATTTACTTAAATATAAAAGACATGAAGATCCTATAGGCATAAAAGAAACGGAGGATATATCTGTCCCTTTCATTACAAACTATAATGGGGACCATAAGACTATCGAACGTATTATTAAAAAACATTGGCACCTAATTAGAGAGGATCCAATTATTGGAGATAAGATCTCTATTAACAAAAGATTTATATACAAAAAATCAAAGAACCTAAAGAGCACATTGGCCCCCAGCGAGTTTAAAACAAATAATCAGTCCAAACAACATGACCTACTAGGGTCTGGTATATTTTGACAGAAAGATACAACTCTATACAAACATTTTTTATGCACAGCTCTGCTTTAAGCTCCATCTTCTTTCAAAAGTTTTTATCCAGTTGGTAAACGAATTTTAAATGAAAGTATGTAAGAAATTTTATGAACTTTAAAATACTCACGGAAAGTTTGGCAAACTGCCTAGTCACATTACATGTGATATTTCTGAGTGACCAAAAAGTAGCATACGAATATTCTCTAATAGTACTACTTGCTTTTTATCTTATCTTTTATTGATTTATTTCTGTTTTTAAATTTTATTGATTTGTACTAGAGACGTCTCTATAAGTTCTTTAATCATATTGTAACCTAATAAACTGTATTTTACACATAAATTAACTGTATGTTTTTTACACATTTTTTGATACTTTAAACTCTTATCACATATATACACTTAATAAATCCACATAGTATCTTTAGCTATTAGCGCCCTTACTAAACCTCTTTTCTCTACTAGGGAACATAGTCAAAGGCTTCTTTCCCTGCCATTGCTGCAGATCCTGCCACTACACAAATAAAACCAAAGAATATACGTCAACTCAAACAGGAATAACCTACCATATAAATGACACTATCAGATGTACAGATAAAGGAATCATATACCTCATACAATGTAGTTGTAATATGCAATATTTAGGAGAGACCTCTAGAACACTCCGCGAAAGAATTAGAGAACACCTTTGTATCATAGAAAAAGGCAACAAGGAAACACACCTATACAGACACTTTAGAGAGGTCCATAATAACCGACTTAAAGACTTTAAATTCTGGGGGATTTCGAAAGTCAAACCAGAATGGAGAGGAGGGAATTTTGAAACAAAGCTCCTAAAAAAGGAAGCCGAACTGATATATACCATGAAAACACTGCACCCATTAGGCTTAAACTCAGAACTTGATGTAGCTCCTTTCTCCAACATAGGTGTGTCCGGTCCACGGCGTCATCCTTACTTGTGGGATATTCTCCTCCCCAACAGGAAATGGCAAAGAGCCCAGCAAAGCTGGTCACATGATCCCTCCTAGGCTCCGCCTTCCCCAGTCATTCTCTTTGCCGTTGTACAGGCAACATCTCCACGGAGATGGCTTAGAGTTTTTTAGTGTTTAACTGTAGTTTTTATTATTCAATCAAGAGTTTGTTATTTTAAAATAGTGCTGGTATGTACTATTTACTCTGAAACAGAAAAGAGATGAAGATTTCTGTTTGTAAGAGGAAAATGATTTTAGCAACCGTTACTAAAATCGATGGCTGTTTCCACACAGGACTGTTGAGAGGAATTAACTTCAGTTGGGGGAACAGTGAGCAGACTTTTGCTGCTTGAGGTATGACACATTCTAACAAGACGATGTAATGCTGGAAGCTGTCATTTTCCCTATGGGATCCGGTAAGCCATTTTTACTACAGAAAGAAAAAAAGGGCTTCACAAGGGCTTTTAAGACTGTAGACATTTTCTGGGCTAAATCGATTTATATATAAGCATATTTTATACTCCATAGCCTTGAGGAATTATTTTAATCTTGGGAATTATGTAAAAATAACCGGCAGGCACTGTATTGGACACCTTATGCTCTAGGGGCTTTCCCTAATCATAGACAGAGTCTCATTTTCGCGCCTCTATTGCGCACTTGTTTTTGGGAAGCATGACATGCAGATGCATGTGTGAGGAGCTCTGATACATAGAAAAGACTTTCTGAAGGCGTCATTTGGTATCGTATTCCCCTTTGGGCTTGGTTGGGTCTCAGCAAAGCAGATACCAGGGACTGTAAAGGGGTTAAATATAAAAACGGCTCCGGTTCCGTTATTTTAAGGGTTAAAGCTTCCAAATTTGGTGTGCAATACTTTTAAGGCTTTAAGACACTGTGGTGAAATTTTGGTGAATTTTGAACAATTCCTTCATACTTTTTCACAATTGCAGTAATAAAGTGTGTTCAGTTTAAAATTTAAAGTGACAGTAACGGTTTAATTTTAAAACGTTTTTTGTACTTTGTTATCAAGTTTATGCCTGTTTAACATGTCTGAACTACCAGATAGACTGTGTTCTGAATGTGGGGAAGCCAAGGTTCCTTCTCATTTAAATAGATGTGATTTATGTGACACAAAATTTAGAGAAAATGATGCCCAAGATGATTCCTCAAGTGAGGGGAGTAAGCATGGTACTGCATCATCCCCTCCTTCGTCTACACCAGTCTTGCCCACACAGGAGGCCCCTAGTACATCTAGTGCGCCAATACTCCTTACTATGCAACAATTAACGGCTGTAATGGATAATTCTATCAAAAACATTTTAGCCAAAATGCCCACTTATCAGCGAAAGCGCGACTGCTCTGTTTTAGAAAATACTGAAGAGCATGAGGACGCTGATGATATTGGTTCTGAAGTGCCCCTACACCAGTCTGAGGGGGCCAGGGAGGTTTTGTCTGAGGGAGAAATTTCAGATTCAGGGAAAATTTCTCAACAAGCTGAACCTGATGTGATTACATTTAAATTTAAATTGGAACATCTCCGCGCTCTGCTTAAGGAGGTGTTATCTACTCTGGATGATTGTGAGAATTTGGTCATTCCAGAGAAACTATGTAAAATGGACAAGTTCCTAGAGGTCCCGGGGCCCCCCGAAGCTTTTCCTATACCCAAGCGGGTGGCGGACATTGTAAATAAAGAATGGGGAAAGGCCCGGTATACCTTTCGTCCCTCCCCCCATATTTAAAAAATTGTTTCCTATGGTCGACCCCAGAAAGGACTTATGGCAGACAGTCCCCAAGGTCGAGGGGGCGGTTTCTACTCTAAACAAACGCACCACTATACCCATAGAAGATAGTTGTGTTTTCAAAGATCCTATGGATAAAAAATTAGAAGGTTTGCTTAAAAAGATGTTTGTTCAGCAAGGTTACCTTCTACAACCAATTTCATGCATTGTTCCTGTCACTACAGCAGCGTGTTTCTGGTTCGATGAACTAGAAAAGGCGCTCAATAATAATTCTTCTTCTTATGAGGAGATTATGGACAGAATTCATGCTCTCAAATTGGCTAATTCTTTCACCCTAGACGCCACTTTGCAATTGGCTAGGTTAGCGGCGAAAAATTCTGGTTTTGCTATTGTGGCGCGCAGAGCGCTTTGGCTAAAATCTTGGTCAGCGGATGCGTCTTCCAAGAACAAATTGCTTAACATTCCTTTCAAGGGGAAAACGCTGTTTGGCCCTGACTTGAAAGAGATTATCTCTGATATCACTGGGGGCAAGGGCCACGCCCTTCCTCAGGATAGGTCTTTCAAAGCCAAAAATAAACCTAATTTTCGTCCCTTTCGCAGAAACGGACCAGCCCCAAGTGCTACGTCCTCTAAGCAAGAGGGTAATACTTCTCAAGCCAAGCCAGCCTGGAGGCCAATGCAAGGCTGGAACAAAGGAAAGCAGGCCAAGAAACCTGCCACTGCTACCAAGACAGCATGAGATGTTGGCCCCCGATCCGGGACCGGATCTGGTGGGGGGCAGACTCTCTCTCTTCGCTCAGGCTTGGGCAAGAGATGTTCTGGATCCTTGGGCACTAGAAATAGTCTCCCAAGGTTATCTTCTGGAATTCAAGGGGCTTCCCCCAAAGGGGAGGTTCCACAGGTCTCAATTGTCTTCAGACCACATAAAAAAACAGGCATTCTTACATTGTGTAGAAGACCTGTTAAAAATGGGAGTGATTCATCCTGTTCCATTAGGAGAACAAGGGATGGGGTTCTACTCCAATCTGTTCGTAGTTCCCAAAAAAGAGGGAACATTCAGACCAATCTTAGATCTCAAGATCCTAAACAAGTTTCTCAAGGTTCCATCGTTCAAAATGGAAACCATTCGAACAATTCTTCCTTCCATCCAGGAAGGTCAATTCATGACCACGGTGGATTTAAAGGATGCGTATCTACATATTCCTATCCACAAGGAACATCATCGGTTCCTAAGGTTCGCATTCCTGGACAAGCATTACCAGTTTGTGGCACTTCCGTTCGGATTAGCCACTGCTCCAAGAATTTTCACAAAGGTACTAGGGTCCCTTCTAGCGGTGCTAAGACCAAGGGGCATTGCAGTAGTACCTTACTTGGACGACATTCTGATTCAAGCGTCGTCCCTTCCACAAGCAAAGGCTCACACGGACGTTGTCCTGGCCTTTCTCAGATCTCACGGGTGGAAAGTGAACGTAGAAAAAAGTTCGCTATCTCCGTCAACAAGGGTTCCCTTCTTGGGAACAATAATAGACTCCTTAGAAATGAGGATTTTTCTGACAGAGGCCAGAAAATCAAAACTTCTAAACTCTTGTCAAATACTTCATTCTGTTCCTCTTCCTTCCATAGCGCAGTGCATGGAAGTAATAGGTTTGATGGTAGCGGCAATGGACATAGTTCCTTTTGCGCGAATTCATCTAAGACCATTACAACTGTGCATGCTCAGTCAGTGGAATGGGGACTACACAGACTTGTCTCCGACGATACAAGTAGATCAGAGGACCAGAGATTCACTCCGTTGGTGGCTGTCCCTGGACAACCTGTCACAGGGGATGAGCTTCCGCAGACCAGAGTGGGTCATTGTCACGACCGACGCCAGTCTGGTGGGCTGGGGCGCGGTCTGGGGACCCCTGAAAGCTCAGGGTCTTTGGTCTCGGGAAGAATCTTTTCTCCCGATAAATATTCTGGAACTGAGAGCGATATTCAATGCTCTCAAGGCTTGGCCTCAGCTAGCAAAGGCCAAGTTCATACGGTTTCAATCAGACAACATGACAACTGTTGCGTACATCAACCATCAGGGGGGAACAAGGAGTTCCCTGGCGATGGAAGAAGTGACCAAAATCATCCAATGGGCGGAGACTCACTCCTGCCACTTGTCTGCAATCCACATCCCAGGAGTGGAAAATTGGGAAGCGGATTTTCTGAGTCGTCAGACATTTCATCCGGGGGAGTGGGAACTCCATCCGGAAATCTTTGCCCAAATTACTCAATTGTGGGGCATTCCAGACATGGATCTGATGGCCTCTCGTCAGAACTTCAAGGTTCCTTGCTACGGGTCCAGATCCAGGGATCCCAAGGCGACTCTAGTAGATACACTAGTAGCACCTTGGACCTTCAAACTAGCTTATGTATTCCCGCCGTTTCCTCTCATCCCCAGGCTGGTAGCCAGGATCAATCAGGAGAGGGCATCGGTGATCTTGATAGCTCCTGCGTGGCCACGCAGGACTTGGTATGCAGACCTGGTGAATATGTCATCGGCTCCACCATGGAAGCTACCTTTGAGACGAGACCTTCTTGTTCAAGGTCCGTTCGAACATCCGAATCTGGTCTCACTCCAACTGACTGCTTGGAGATTGAACGCTTGATCTTATCAAAGCGAGGGTTCTCAGATTCTGTCATTGATACTCTTGTTCAGGCCAGGAAGCCTGTAACTAGAAAAATCTACCACAAAATATGGAAAAAATATATCTGTTGGTGTGAATCTAAAGGATTCCCTTGGGACAAGGTAAAAATTCCTAAGATTCTATCCTTTCTTCAAGAAGGTTTGGAGAAAGGATTATCTGCAAGTTCTTTGAAGGGACAGATTTCTGCCTTGTCTGTGTTACTTCACAAAAAGCTGGCAGCTGTGCCAGATGTTCAAGCCTTTGTTCAGGCTCTGGTTAGAATCAAGCCTGTTTACAAACCTTTGACTCCTCCTTGGAGTCTCAATTTAGTTCTTTCAGTTCTTCAGGGGGTTCCGTTTGAACCCTTACATTCCGTTGATATTAAGTTATTATCTTGGAAAGTTTTGTTTCTGGTTGCAATTTCTTCTGCTAGAAGAGTTTCAGAATTATCTGCTCTGCAGTGTTCTCCTCCTTATCTGGTGTTCCATGCAGATAAGGTGGTTTTACGTACTAAACCTGGTTTTCTTCCGAAAGTTGTTTCTAACAAAAACATTAACCAGGAGATAGTCGTGCCTTCTTTGTGTCCGAATCCAGTTTCAAAGAAGGAACGTTTGTTGCACAATTTGGATGTAGTTCGTGCTCTAAAATTCTATTTAGATGCTACAAAGGATTTTAGACAAACATCTTCTTTGTTTGTTGTTTATTCTGGTAAAAGGAGAGGTCAAAAAGCAACTTCTACCTCTCTCTCTTTTTGGATTAAAAGCATCATCAGATTGGCTTACGATACTGCCGGACGGCAGCCTCCTGAAAGAATCACAGCTCATTCCACTAGGGCTGTGGCTTCCACATGGGCCTTCAAGAACGAGGCTTCTGTTGATCAGATATGTAAGGCAGTGACTTGGTCTTCACTGCACACTTTTACTAAATTTTACAAATTTGATACTTTTGCTTCTTCTGAGGCTATTTTTGGGAGAAAGGTTTTGCAAGCCGTGGTGCCTTCCATCTAGGTGACCTGATTTGCTCCCTCCCTTCATCCGTGTCCTAAAGCTTTGGTATTGGTTCCCACAAGTAAGGATGACGCCGTGGACCGGACACACCTATGTTGGAGAAAACAGAATTTATGTTTACCTGATAAATTACTTTCTCCAACGGTGTGTCCGGTCCACGGCCCGCCCTGGTTTTTTAATCTGATAATTTATTTTCTTTAACTACAGTCACCACGGTATCATATGATTTCTCCTATGCAAATTTTCCTCCTTTACGTCGGTCGAATGACTGGGGAAGGCGGAGCCTAGGAGGGATCATGTGACCAGCTTTGCTGGGCTCTTTGCCATTTCCTGTTGGGGAGGAGAATATCCCACAAGTAAGGATGACGCCGTGGACCGGACACACCGTTGGAGAAAGTAATTTATCAGGTAAACATAAATTCTGTTTTTATGTTTGACTAAAACTTCCCCTAAGGGTCTCTATTAGATATGCCTTTTAAAAACAATCGGAACCTCCTTTCATTATTTGCCCAAGTATGCAACCACCAAATGCAAAACTTTGGAATAGTCTGTCTACATTTTTTATGTCATATACACATATGTGTTTAATTTTTACCTATGTGTTTAATTTTACCCCTAATACACTAAGAACTGTTTTTCATAACTAACTTCCGTTTGCAAGTACCAAATGTAAAACTTTGGAATAGTCTGTCAATGTCATATACACATATGTGTTTAACTTTTACCTATGTGTTTAACTTTTACCTATGTGTTTAACTTTACCCCTAATACACTAAGAACCGTTTTTTCATAATTAACTTCCGTTTGCAAGTACCAAATGTAAGATTTTATAATATTTATCAAAAAGAGAACAAATATTGACATATGTGTTTAACCTTTAACTATGTGTTTAATCATACTATCATCCCCCAAACAATACTGACTCTTGATCAGATAAGTATGCCCCAATATGCAACCACCAAACGTGAAATATCTAGAATGTCTGTCTATTTTCTGTCTATTTTCTGTATCATATACACATATGGGAAAAATTCTTTACCTATGTGTTTAACTTTAACTCTAAGACAATGAGAACCCCCAGTTCTCTCTTTTTGTCCCTAATTTACTTCTGTTTGTAACTATCAAATGTAAAACTCTGTAAAAACTTTATATTCCCTGTACAATACTGACATATGTCTTTTACCTCTACCTATGTGTTTAATCAAATTGAGGACTCCAAAAAATACTAACTCTTGAACAGACTTTACTCATAATTTTAAGTTGATTTCACTTGACACCATGGATGTGACCATATTACACGTATGGTTGTTCCTTTCCGGAGCAATATGTACTTTTAGTATACTAGTTGTTAAACTAAAATTAACAACGGGACATTTCCAAAAAACTACAAGAGACAATAAGATACCTCCTTAAAAGTTTAAGGGATATAACTCAAATTCCACCTTAACTGGGATCACACACCCCTTTGAACTAACCAATAAGGATGCAGGATAGCCCTATAAAGGAATACCTGCCAGCAATGAGAACACATCTTGAAAAAGCCCCAAGTGAGGGGAGAAACCGGTTGATAACTGTGTCTCATTTCCTACAAGAAGAACTACTGCTAAGCTGAACTCCTTTAAGGCTTGTGAACTTGATACAGCCGCCGAAAGGATCGCTATTGTGTTGAAAAAGCACACAGGACAACTACCAACGCCTGGCTCACTACCCCCAAGGCCTGTGAATTTGAATACAGCCCTCTGAGGGAGCGCACCAGTCTACAAATTGAATATACTGCCAGATGATCTAGTACCTGCACTAAGCACCACAGAATAAGAGTGCCTTGAAGTTACTATCTACCATCATCTAAAGGATTGCTATTACCCCAGAGATCGTTTACATTCTGTTCCTCCCGAAATCAGCTGGACATTTTCAGAAAGGGTGATGTAAGTGAACTACGCTAGGAGTACACACCCACCTCAGGAGGAGGTACAGGATGAACATTATTCAATCTGTTCTCCACAGATTAGCACAAGGTACCTCACTCGCCCATTAGCTTGATCCAATGCTATTAGTATGATCATCTAGTCACGAGTGTTTTTGTTCACTATAGTGCACTTTCAGGTTAATACTGTTTTAACCCCAGATTATTACTGTTTTAACCCCTGGTTTTTACGCTGGACGTCCAGTTATTAAATCTGTTTGTATTGCTATTTGTTTTTATTTATACTGTTTGAATATCTCTGCCATCTTTATACTTATATTTATTTGAGTATAGTTTTCTTCTATCCTCAATCACAGTATATATATATATATAGATTTGTGGTTAATCTTTCCCCTTTCTGTATGTTTTTTCAAACTAATTTAAAGGGCCCCATTAATTACTTTTTAGTATATATGTACTGATTTTATTAACACTGATTTTTTAATCTTGATTGTATTGTAATTTTACACTATTAAATATATTTTCTTAGATATATATTAGGCTATAACCATTTATTAACTTTTATAACCTTTAAGAGGCTGTGCCTGTTCCACAGCATGGATCCTGGAGGGTAAGACCGTTTTATATATACACTTTTTCTATACAGGGTCACAGTGTGGCTCCTTTATACCTCGAAAGGATCAAGGGTTAATATCTCCTTCAGGGAGATTATTTGAACAGCTAGGGGTTATTTATAACTGCTTTAATGTGAGAGTTTTTTAAGTTCATAGACTGTGTGCGTTTGACTTGGAACAAACAGGTTTCACTTTCGTTTTTGAATGTTGCGCAGCTCATAATAGCTTAGCACCTTTTTCATAGCAGGGGAAGTCCTGTCCTACACTCCACGTGACCAGGTGCAGTTTTTTCATTTCCTACGATCCTGCTGCGGACATCACTCCTAAGGAGAGCGTTTTCACTGTCAGCTGTCTTGGTCTAGGAGGTGGTGAGTGCCCCAGCCATTGGGATTATAAAGGTGCCGTTTTTTTAATAAAAGCATTTACTTTTTGTCTGTCCTTCTGTGAATATATCTTAGCTATGGAGGACTCTGATACTTCATTAGAAGGTTCCGCTCCTTCTGTACTGATTAATAATTTCTGTTTATATTGTGAGGAGGCCGTGGTTTGCCTGCCTGCTCAATGTTGTTCCATTTGCCTAAGCACTGTTCTAAAGTCTAAAAAGGGAGACAAGCCTGCTACACTCCCTGAGGAACCTAAGATCTCTAAATTAGACAGGGTTTATGAAGACAGTAAGGTTCCTCTGACTTTTCCTGTGCCAGAGCTCAATGAGGTGGAGACTCCCCTCAAGGATATTCAGGAGAGAATTAAGGCTCTGAGAATGGCTAACTCCTTCATCTGTGACATGAATATGCAAATTATTCGCTTAAATGGAAAGGCTTCTGGCTTTGCGGTCCAAGCCCGCCGGGCTCTCTGGTTGAAGTCTTGGTCTGCGGATATGACTTCTAAATCCAGACTCCTTTCTCTTTCTTTCAAGGGGAAGATTTTATTCGGTCCATGGCTGGACTCCATTATTTCTACGGTTACAGGAGGGAAAGGTGCCTTCCTATCGCAGGATAAGAAAAATAGGCCTAAGGGACGGCAATTATCTAATTTGTGTACCTTTTTGTTCTGACAAATCACAACAACGGCAATCCTCATCCAAGTCCAATCAGACTAAGAAGCCCGCCGAGAACAAATCAGCATGAAGGGGCGGCGGCGTATCCGGGATCGGATCGAGTTTGGGGCAGACTGTCTCTCTTTTTTCAGAGGCTTGGTTCCAGGATTACAGGATCTTTGGGTCCTGGAGGTTGTATCTCAAGGATACAGAATAGGATTCAAGTCTCATCCGCCCAGTGGCAGAATCCTACTCTCCAGTCTGTCTACAAGACCAGAAAAGAGGGCTGCCTTCTTAGGTTGCGTACGGGATCTCTCCTCTCTAGGCATAATTGTCCCAGTACCTACAGAAGAAAGAGGTTTGGGGTTTTATTGAAACCTTTTCGTGGTTCCAAAGAAGGAGGGAACTTTTCGTCCATTTCTGGACCTAAAGTGCCTAAACAAGTTTCTGAGTGTTCCCTCTTTCAAGATGGAGACAATACGGTCAATCCTTCCTCTGGTTCAGGAAGGACAGTTTATGACCACCATATGCCTGAAGGATGCATATCTTCACGTTCCGATATACAGGGAACATTTTCAGTTCCTGAGGTTTGCCTTTCTGGACCAGCACTTCCAGTTCATAGCTCTTCCGTTTGGCCTAGCTAATGCTCTAAGGATATTTTCGAAGGTTCTGGGGGCTCTTCTAGCCATTGCCAGAACATGAGGTATTGCAGTAGCGTCTTACCTGGATGATATCTTGGTGCAGACACCATCTTTACGTCTAGCGGAAGAACATTTGGAGACCCTTCTCAATCTTCTTCGATCACATGGTTGGAAGATAAACTTGAAAAAGTGTTCTCTTACTCTAAGTACAAGGGGAATTTCCTGGGGTCAATGATAAACTCCATATCCATGAGAATATTCCTCACAGATCAGAGACGTTGCAAGCTAGCTACTGCATGTCTTGCCCTCCAGGCCTCCGTGAGACAGACCCTCAGTGGCTCAGTGTATGGAGGTGATCGGGCTCATGGTGTCCTGTATGGGCATCATTCCTTTTGCCAGATTCCATCTCAGACCCTTACAACTATGCATGCTGAGACAATGGATCGGCGACCATTCAGATCTGTCTCAACAGATTGTGCTGGACAACCTGTTGAGAGACTCTCTCTTTTGGTGGCTCTGTCCAGATCATCTGTCCCAAGGCGCGTGCTTCTTGAGACCGTCCTGGGAGATTGTGACTACGGATGCAAGCCTTTCCGGCTGGGGAGCCGTTTGGGGTGCCGTTTGGGGTGCCAACAAGGACACAAGTCCTCCCTTCCGATCAATATATTGGAACTCCGGGCAATTTTCAATTCCTTGAAGGCTTGGCCTCTTCTGGGTTTGTCCCAGTTTATCAGATTCCAATTACACAATATAACCTTGGTTGCTTACATCAACCATCAGGGGGAACGAGAAATTTGTTGGCGATGAGAGAAGTATCTCAGATACTAGAGTGGGCGGAGACTGTCAGCGGGTGTGGACAACTGGGAAGCGGACTTCCTCAGCAGGCAATACTTTCACCCAGGGGAATGGTCTCTCCACCCGAGGTGTTTGCAGAGATATGCAGAGAGTGGGGAATGCCGGAGATAGATCTCATGGCATCCCGCCTCAATACCAAGCTACCCAGGTATGGGTCGAGGTCGAGGGATCCTCAGGCAGATTGATAGATGACCTATCAGTACCATGGAGGTTCAGACTCATATATCTTCTTTCTCCATTACCGCTTCTCCCTCGTGTTGGTGGCTCACATCAAGCAGCAGCAAACATCAGTGATTCTGATTGCTCCATCGTGGCCGCGAAGGACATGGTTTGCGGATCTGGTGGGGATGTTCTCATCTCCTCAGTGGAGGTTACCTTGTCGCAGAGATCTGCTGATACAGGGTCCCTTTGTTCATTAAAATCTAGATTCTTTGAAGTGGAGATTGAACGCTTAGTCTTAGCCAAGAGAGGATTTTCTTAGCGTGTTATTGACACTCTGGTTCAAGCTCGTAAGCCAGTTACTCGTCGTATATCTACCACAAAGTGTGAAGGACTTACTTGTACTGGTGTGAAGAGTATGGCTTTTCCTGGCATAAGGTTAAGTTTGCCAGAATTTTATCTTTTCTCCAGGATGGACTGGAGAAGGGTCTATCTGCTAGTTCCCTGAAGGGACAGATATCGGCCCTGTCGGTGTTACTGCACAAGAGATTGGCTGAGCTTCCCGATGTGCAGTCCTTTGTTAAGTCTCACTAGGATCAGACCTGTGTTTAGATCTGGGGCTCCACCTTGGAGCCTAAATCTTGTTCTTAGTGTTTTTCAGCAGGCTCCGTTTCAGCCTATGCGTACTGTTGACATTAAATTGTTATCTTGGAAGATTCTTTTTTTGCTGGCTATTGCCTCTGCTCGCAGAGTTTCTGAGATTTGTGCTTTATGATGTAACTCCCCTTATCTTGTTTTCCATGCTGATAAGGCGGTTTTATGTACTAAAGGTTCATCCCTAAGGTGGTGTCGGCCCGTGACATTAATCAAGAAATTGTTGTTCCTTCCTTGTGTCCTAATCCTTCTTCAGCGAAGGAACACTTGCTTCACAATCTTGATATGGTTCGTGCCTTGAAGTTCTATTTTCAGGCTACTAAGGAATTCAGACAATCTTCCTCTTTGTTTGTCATCTATACGGGGAAGCGTAAGGGACAGAAGGCTACTGCGACTTCCCTATCTTTCTGTTTGAGGAGTGTCATCCGCTTTGCTTATCGAGACAGTGGGGCTCATTCCACTAGAGCAGTAGCTTCCTCCTGGGCTTTTAAGAACAAAGCCTCTATGGATCAGATTTGTAAGGTGGCTACCTGGTCCTCCTTACACACTTTTTTTAAATTTTACAAGTTTGATGTGTTTCCTTTGGCTGAAGCAGCTTTCGGGAGAAAGGTTTTGCAGGCTGTGGTGCTCTCAGAATAGGGTCCGCCTTTTTTTTGTTTTGTTCCCTCACGTTATTCATTGTGTCCCCTGGAGCTTGGCTATAATTTTCCCAACAGTAAGGAATGAAGTTGTGGACTCTACCTGCCTTATGGAAGGAAAACATAATTTATGCTTACCAGATAAATTCCTTTCTTTCCTGGCAGGGAGAGTCCATGACCCCGCACATAATTTTATGTTTTTATGGGCAGCTCCCTTTTTATATTATTTCTTCTGGCACCTTTATACCCTGATGTTTCTCCTACTTTTCCTTGTTCCCTCTGCATAATGACTGGTAGATAGGGGAAGTGGGAGGGATATTTAAGTCTTTGGCTGGGGTGTCTTTGCCTCCTCCTGGTGGCCAGGTGTTGTATTTCCCAACAGTAAGGAATGAAGTTGTGGACTCTCCCTGCCAGGAAGGAAAGGAATTTATCTGGTAAGCATAAATTATGGGGTTTTTTTTGATAACTTAAAGGGACAGTCTACACTGTATATATGCTTACTGTTTCCAAAAGATTTCCACTAAACAATCCTAGTGTGTCCTAATAATAAATCCATTTTGCAATTTACAAATTTTCTATGAATAAAATGGCTGCCAAACTCCTCCTACGCATGACATCATCATTCCTGGTAAGTTAGTAACTCTTGTGTTTAATATACTTACAAATAATCCTGTGCATGGCAGACTACGTTTTGCGCATGCGCACTGTTACACCTATTTGTTGCGATATGTTTCTGCTCGGTATAAATTAGTTCAAATAGGGCTTTTGTCAATTCAGTTCAGTTCACTGAAGCATTCTACCCTAAAACATCCTGAAGAACTAATGTGATGTGATAAAACATTCCGGATTTCTGAGCTCAGTTACGTTGCTAAAGACATAGTGCGCATGTGCAAAATATAGTCAGCCGTGCGCAGGATTGTTTGAGTATATGAAACACAAGGAGTTACTAACTGACTAGGAACAATGATGTCATGTGTGTGAGGAGTTTGGCAGCCATTTTATTCAGCAAGTGGCTGCATTAAAAAATTTGAAATATTAGGACATAATGAGAATAGCTGACAAGGATTTTCACTTTCAATCATTATCGATTAGTTGTTTCAACCCAAACATATACACCTACCGCACACATATATACACATATATACACATACATTCACACACATACGCGCACACACACATATATATATATACACATGCATATACACACACACATATATACATATATATATACAGTGTATGTGTATATATATATATATATATATATATATATATATATATATATATAAACTGATAAAGGACGGCACTCACTGGTCTTTCCAAAGTGTACTTTAATAGAAAAAAGTGACGTTTCGGCGACACACTCCCCTTCCTCAGGTCTGAGTAAGGGGAGTGTGTCCCCGAAACTTCACGTTTTTTTATATTAAAGTACACTTTGGAAAGACCAGTGACTGTCGTCCTTTATCAGTTATATTCAACCGTTGGTACCCTGGCAGCTTTTTACTGTGGTGAGAGTGCTTCTTTTTGAAATATATATATATATATATATATATATATATATATATATATATATATATACATACACACACACACACACACACACACACACACACACACACACACACACACACACACACATATATACACACACACATATGTCCCCTGAGCCATTTGGATACAGTAATCGTTCACCCAAGTTTCCATTTCTTCTATAAAGGTAAGACGAGTCCACGGATTCATCCTTACTTGTGGGATATTATCCTTCCTAACTGAGGAGTACAGGAAACTTCAGTGTGAGGAACGGTTTCATGCTATGCAGCAGTGAGGTATGTTCAGTCATATTTTTCTGGAGAGACTGTGTATTTCAGAAAGGCTGACATTATACCCAGGAGGGTAAGGGTAAGCAGTAATCCTAGAGCTAAAAAGAAGGGCATTACTTAGCTTGCATATGGGGCCAATTCTATTATGGTTGAAACTGAATTAGCAAATGTTGAGAGTGCTTTAACGTTTTTGTGGGCAATAAGTTATATAGTTATAACCGCTCTGGTGCGGTTCTTTAAGGCTGAGGAGACATCGAGAGATGGGCGGGGCCTATTTTCGCTCCTCAGATGCGCAGTTAGTTTCAGCAGCAAGCAGCAATCTCTAACTCTTGAGGGCCCTGGTGTATGTTTTGGGCCAAATCAAGGATTTTACCCCACATTTTCGATCCCTGAGGGTAGGTAGGGCCACAGCAGGGCTGTGGCAAGGTGCTGGGAGTGTTTTTTTCCGGATCTGGGCCTATTTTCGATCCGGTTCGCATATTAAGGGGTTAATTGTTAAAAATGTTTGTGGTGCAATCTTAACTATCTATATTGTGTCTACATACAAAAAATTTTAAAATTTGGTGCATGGTTAGGCTGTTTTGCAGAACGTGTATGCTTTTTTTCTCTTAAAGGCGCAGTACCTTTTTTTTAAGATTATTTTTTTCACTAAATAAAGTGTTTTCATGCTTGTTTGTAGTCATTACTAGCCTGTTCAACATGTCTGACATTGAGGAAAGTCAATGTTCAATATGTTTAGAAGCCATTGTGGAACCTCCACTTTGAATGTGTCCCTCATGCACTGAAAGGTCAATAAATTGTAAAGAACATATTTTAGCTACTAAAAGTATGTCGCAGGATGATTCTCAGTCAGAAGAGAATCAGGTTTTGCCATCTAATTCTCCCCAAGTGTCACAACCGTTAACGCCTGCACAAGTGACGCCAAGTTCTTCTATTGCGTCTAATTCTTTCACCCTGCAAGATATGGCCGCAGTTATGAATACTACTCTCACAGAGGTTTTATCTAAGCTGCCTGGGTTGCAGGGGAAGCGCAGTAGGTCTGGGGTGAGAACAAACGCTGAGCCCTCTGACGCTTTATTAGCCATATCCGATGTACCCTCACAATGTTCTTGAGAGATTTCTGTTTCAGGAAATATGTTCCCTCAGACAGATTCTGATATGACGGCCTTTAAATTTAAACTAGAACACCTCCGCTTATTGCTCAGGGAGGTTTTAGCGACTCTGGATGACTGTGAGACCCTATTGTAGTTCCAGAGAAATTGTGTAAAATGGACAGATTCTTAGAGGTTCCTGCCTACACTGATGTTTTTCCAGTCCCTAAGAGGATTTCGGAAATTGTTGCTAAGGAGTGGGATAGACCAGGTATTCCGTTCGCTCCCCCTCCTACTTTCAAGAAAATGTTTCCCATATCTGACGCAGTGCAGGACTCGTGGCAGACGGTCCCTAAGGTGGAGGGAGCTATTTCTACCCTGGCTAAGCGTACAACTATACCTATCGAGGACAGTTGTGCTTTCAAAGATCCTATGGATAAAAAATTAGAGGGTCTTCTGAAGAAAATATTTGTTCACCAAGGTTTTCTTCTCCAACCTATAGCGTGCATTGTTCCTGTAACTACTGCAGCGTCCTTTTGGTTCGAGGCTCTGGAAGAGGCTCTTCAGGTTGAGACCCCATTAGATGATATTCTGGATAGAATTAGGGCTCTCAAGCTAGCTAATTCTTTCATTACAGATGCCGCTTTTCGATTGGCTAAATTAGCGGCGAAGAATTCAGGTTTTGCCATTTTAGCGAGTAGAGCGTTATGGCTTAAATCCTGGTCTGCTGATGTGTCATCAAAAGCTAAGCTTTTAGCCATCCCTTTCTAGTGTAAGACCCTATTCGGGCCTGAACTGAAAGAGATCATCTCAGACATCACTGGAGGGAAAGGCCATGCCCTTCCTCAGGATAAGACGAATAAGATTAGGACCAAACAAAATAATATTCGTTCCTTTCAGAACTTCAAAGGTGGTCCCTCTCCCTCTTCCCCTGCTGCAAAGCATGAGGGGAATTTTGCTCAATCCAAGTCAGTCTGGAGGCCTAATCAGACTTGGAACAAGGGTAAACAGGCTAAGAAGCCCGCTGCTGCCACCAAGACAGCATGAAGGGGTAGCCCCCGATCCGGGACCGGATCTAGTAGGGGGCAGACTTTCTCTCTTCACTCAGGCTTGGGCAAGAGACGTTCAGGTCTCCTGGGCTTTAGAAATAGTAACCCAGTGGTATCTTCTAGATTTCAAAGATTCTCCCCCAAGGGGGAGATTCCATCTTTCTCAATTGTCTGTAAACCAGACCAAAAGAGAGGCGTTCTTGCGCTGTGTAGAAGACCTATATACCATGGGAGTGATCTGCCCAGTTCCGAAAACAGAACAGGGGCAGGGGTTCTACTCCAATCTGTTTGTGGTCCTCAAAAAAAGAGGGAACCTTCAGACCAATTTTGGATCTCAAGATCCTAAACAAATTCCTCTGAGTCCCATCCTTCAAGATGGAGACCATTCGGACTATTTTGCCAATGATCCAGGAGGGTCAATACACGAGCCAAGTCTCACAAGATCTCACGGGTGGAAGGTGAACATACAAAAGAGTTCACTTATCCCTCTCACAAGAGTTCCTTTCCTGGGAACTCTGATAGATTCAGTGGACATGAAAATTTTTCTGACGGAGGTCAGGAAATCAAAAATTCTATCCATCTGCCGAGCTCTTCATTCCATTCCTCGCCCGTCAGTGGCTCAGTGTATGGAGGTTATCAGCTTAATGGTAGCGGTAATGGACATAATTCCGTTTGCTCGCTTGCATCTCAGACCACTGCAACTTTGCATGCTCAAACAGTGGAATGGGGATTATGCAGATTTATCTCCTCAGATAAATCTGGACCAAGAGACCAGAGACTCTCTCCCTTGGTGGTTGTCACAGGGTCATCTGTCCAAGGGAATGTGTTTCCGCAGGTCAGCGTGGGTCATAGTGACGACGGACGCCAGCCTATTGGGCTGGGGTGCAGTCTGGGATTCCCTGAAAGCACAGGGATTGTGGACTCAGGAGGAGGCTCTCCTCCCAATAAATATTCTAGAACTGAGAGCGATATTCAACACGCTTCAGGCGTGGCCTCAGCTGGCATCGGCCAGATTCATAAGATTCCAGTCGGACAATATCACGACTGTAGCATATATCAATCATCAGGGGGGAACAAAGAGTTCTCTAGCGATGATAGAGGTTACCAAAATAATTTGATTGGCAGAGACTCACTCTTGCCATCTATCAGCAATCTATATCCCAGGAGTGGAGAACTGGGAAGCGGATTTTCTAAGTCGTCAGACTTTTCATCCGGGGGAGTGGGAACTCCATCCGGAGGTGTTTGCACAATTGATTCAGCAATGGGGCACACCAGAATTGGATCTGATGGCATCTCGTCAGAACGCCAAACTTCCTCGTTACGGGTCCAGGTCAAGGGATCCTCAGGCAGTACTGATAGATGCTCTAGCAGTACCCTGGTCGTTCAACCTGGCTTATGTGTTTCCACCATTTCCTCTCCTTCCTCGTTTGATTGCCAGAATCATACAGGAGAGAGCTTCGGTGATTTTGATAGCACCTGCGTGGCCACGCAGGACTTGGTATGCAGACCTGGTGAACATGTCATCTCTTCCACCATGGTCTCTGCCACTGAGACAGGACCTTCTGACTCAAGGTCCGTTCCAGCATCCAAATCTAGTTTCTCTGCGGCTGACTGCTTGGAGATTGAACGCTTGATCTTGTCCAAGCGTGGTTTCTCGGAGTCGGTCATAGATACCTTGATTCAGGCTCGAAAGCCTGTCACCAGAAAAATTATCAATTCTACTGCACAAACGTCTGGCAGATATTCCAGACGTTCTGTCAGGCTTTAGTTAGAATCAAGCCTGTGTTTAGACCTGTTGCTCCGCCATGGAGTTTGAATTTAGTTCTTAAAGTTCTTCAAAGGGTTCCGTTTGAACCTATGCATTCCATAGATATTAAGCTTCTATCTTGGAAAGTTCTGTGTTTAGTTGCTATCTCTTCGGCTCAGAGTTTCTGAACTATCTGCATTGCAATGTGACTCGCCTTATCTCGGTTTCCATGCTGATAAGGTGGTTTTGCGTACCAAACCTGGATTCCTTCCTAAGGTTGTTACTAATAGAAATATCAATCAGGAAATTGTTGTTCCTTCTCTGTGCCCTAATTCTTCCTCTCAGAAGGAGCGTCTGTTGCACAACTTGGATGTGGTTCGTGCTTTGATGTTTTACTTGCACGCGACCAAAGATTTCCGTCAAACATCTTCTTTGTTTGTTGTCTATTCTGGAAAACGTAGAGGTCAAAAAGCTACGGCTACCTCTCTTGCCTTTTGGCTAAAAAGCATCATCCGTTTGGCACACGAGACTGCTAGACAGCAGCCTCCTGAAAGAATTACAGCTCACTCTACTAGAACGGTGGCTTCCACATGGGCTTTTAAAAATGATGCTTCTGTTGAACAGATTTGTAAGGCTGCGACTTGGTCTTCGCTTCATACCTTTTCCAAATTTGATACCTTTGCTTCTTCGGAGGCTATTTTTGGGAGAAAAGTTCTTCAAGCAGTGGTGCCTTCTGTTTAACCATCTGTCTTGTCCCTCCCGTTCATCCGTGTCCTGTAGCTTTGGTATTGTTTCCCACAAGTAAGGATGAATCCGTGGACTCGTCTTACCTTTATAGAAGAAAAGTAAATTTATGCTTACCTGATAAATTAATTTCTTCTATGGTAAGACGAGTCCACATCCCGCCCTGTCACTTTAAGACAGATTATATTTTTTTGATTTAAACTCGGTCACCTCTGCACCTTGTAGTTTCTCCTTTTTCTTCTGTACCTTCGGTCGAATGACTGGGGGGTGGAGCTAAGGTAGGAGCTATATAGACAGCTCTGCTGTGGTGCTCTTTGACACTTCCTGTTAGGAAGGATAATATCCCACAAGTAAGGATGAATCCGTGGACTCGTCTTACCATAGAAGAAATTAATTTATCAGATAAGCATAAATTTACTTTTTATAACAGCATCACATACTGAAGTGGACTCTTTGCAAGTCAGCTATTCAAAATATCAACAGCAATTAGTTTTTGCTTGAACCAGAAAATAAAACAACAAACTAACTATATCATTTTAACTTTTCTAATTCTAAAATTACAGCTAAATGATTGTCATAAACACACAGCCGGCCAGAGCTAATACCCCTAAAATAAGAAAATAAGCAAAGAAAAAGTTTCATCAAGTTTTATAACCAGTTTAGGCTTCAACAAAATGTGCTTTAGAATCAGTGTATGTGCTTACCCCTGCTGAAGGACCATTTACTGTGCATTCAGCAGCTGGTATCACACTACCCAAAAGTACTGGGAGTCCCATGTGCCTATAATTATAAGGAGTGAAGACCAATGTAAGACTAGGTACAAATACACTGATTTATTTATATATAGTGAGATGTAGTTCTTGTTCCCATTGTGTGGTGTAGGAGGGCAATCTTTTGTTGGGATTGGGTCTCAGAATATTGTGAATGAGTGAAATGTGGGTTCTGTTAATCTCTGGAGAGTATCAAAGTTTCTCAAATGGCGTGAGTGGTCTTAGTAAGTCCTTTTTAAATCGACAGCATGTCTCATTTGGAAATAAAACTACCACCTGTGAAAGGGAGGTTCAATCGTCTAATTTAATTCTTTTTGAGCTATAATTTGGCCATCCTTTGTCTTCTGGTAAATGAGGAGAACAGGTGGAGTGCATGGATTAGGGCGTGGGTAGGTGACATCCGGGGATATAAAAAGGGAGTTTTTGATGGGGGCGTGTTCTAACTGCTAACAAGTATGGCCGCTATGTTGGGATCTCTGAAAGAACACTAGAATACCTAACCTAAAAGCTAACGTTTGCATTCAGATCAATTTTGCCGCAAGTATGACCTCAGAGATCTGGATCAACTCAAGCCATGCAATATTGGCCTAACGATCTGATTACATTAACCCCCCCCCGGTCACCAGGTTTTAATCTTACTAAGTACACTGCTGCCACCTTATACCATCTAGACCATAGAGGAAGACAATATTGTCATCTGTAAGATGCTGTGGGAATTAGAGAAAAGGATGTCCAGGAGGTTTGAATCTCTACAATCTACTCTGAGAAATATTCATGTGGAGTCGCCCATCTTTGAATCGGAGACACCCGCAAGAGCCGGCGATCAAGTGAGAACAGCTCAACTGAATATGCCTTTGGGAGAGAATGCTCTTACCGTTTCAGCGGGGAGTCTGGATATGTATCCTATGCTTTCTGCCTCGACTCCCGCCGCGGGAGATGCGGCCAGCACCCGGCGGGGGCCTGAAGGGGGCAGAGGCGGAACAGGCAAGGTCATCAGTTTGGGTGAGACATACCCTTTGGACTCCTACAATCAAGCTCCCTATACTTACCATCTCGGTCCTCTCACATATACCTCTAAGGAGGCCCTGCCAGAATGGAAGTCTGAGAGCGAGTGGTTCTCTTATGGATTGTCAGCTATGCCACAGACAGATGCAGCTGGACTGGATCTGATGAGTTGGGAGACACACTTCGGATGTGAATGCTCCATCTACATACCACCTTTTACAGACGTTCCCATATTGGCTCCACATCGAGCTCGCATAGGCTAACATCTCATATAGATAGATATCTCCACATAGCAACTTTAGCCTGAGCCCTAATTAACGGCTCATAGTGATGAAGGAACTCTGGACGGACTCCAATGAGTAACCAACCTAGGAATACGTGAAGCACTTATATATGTTTAAGGTTGTACTTGTTTATCGTTAAATGTATAGTTTGATATAATTAGTGTTGGGGCACTCAAACGATCTATATCACCAGTATACATGTTGTTTCTCCAACATAGGTGTGTCCGGTCCACGGCGTCATCCTTACTTGTGGGATATTCTCCTCCCCAACAGGAAATGGCAAAGAGCCCAGCAAAGCTGGTCACATGATCCCTCCTAGGCTCCGCCTACCCCAGTCATTCTCTTTGCCGTTGTACAGGCAACATCTCCACGGAGATGGCTTAGAGTTTTTTAGTGTTTAACTGTAGTTTTTATTATTCAATCAAGAGTTTGTTATTTTGAAATAGTGCTGGTATGTACTATTTACTCAGAAACAGAAAAGAGATGAAGATTTCTGTTTGTATGAGGAAAATGATTTTAGCAACCGTAACTAAAATCCATGGCTGTTCCACACAGGACTGTTGAGAGCTACTAACTTCAGTTGGGGGAACAGTATGCAGTCTCTTGCTGCTTGAGGTATGACACATTCTAACAAGACGATGTAATGCTGGAAGCTGTCATTTTCCCTATGGGATCCGGTAAGCCATGTTTATTACGATCATAAATAAGGGCTTCACAAGGGCTTATTAAGACTGTAGACTTTTCTGGGCTAAATCGATTCATTATTAACACATATTTAGCCTTGAGGAATCATTTTATCTGGGTATTTTGATATAAGAATATCGGCAGGCACTGTATTAGACACCTTATTCCTTAGGGGCTTTCCCAAAGCATAAGCAGAGCCTCATTTTCGCGCCGGTGTGGCGCACTTGTTTTTGAGAGGCATGGCATGCAGTCGCATGTGTGAGGAGCTCTGATACTTAGAAAAGACTTTCTGAAGGCGTCATTTGGTATCGTATTCCCCTTTGGGCTTGGTTGGGTCTCAGCAAAGCAGATACCAGGGACTGTGAAGGGGTTAAAGTTTAAAACGGCTCCGGTTCCGTTATTTTAAGGGTTAAAGCTTCCAAATTTGGTGTGCAATACTTTTAAGGCTTTAAGACACTGTGGTGAAAATTTGGTGAATTTTGTACAATTCCTTCATGTTTTTTCGCAATTGCAGTAATAAAGTGTGTTCAGTTTAAAATTTAAAGTGACAGTAACGGTTTTATTTTAAAACGTTTTTTGTACTTTGTTATCAAGTTTATGCCTATTTAACATGTCTGAACTACCAGATAGACTGTGTTCTGAATGTGGGGAAGCCAGAATTCCTATTCATTTAAATAAATGTGATTTATGTGATAATGACAATGATGCCCAAGATGATTCCTCAAGTGAGGGGAGTAAGCATGGTACTGCATCATTCCCTCCTTCGTCTACACGAGTCTTGCCCACTCAGGAGGCCCCTAGTACATCTAGCGCGCCAATACTCCTTACTATGCAACAATTAACGGCTGTAATGGATAATTCTGTCAAAAACATTTTAGCCCAAATGAACACTTGTCAGCGTAAGCGCGGCTGCTCTGTTTTAGATACTGAAGAGCATGGCAACGCTGATACTAATATCTCTGAAGGGCCCCTAACCCAGTCTGATGGGGCCAGGGAGGTTTTGTCTGAGGGAGAAATTACTGATTCAGGGAACATTTCTCAACAGGCTGAACCTGATGTGATTGCATTTAAATTTAAGTTGGAACATCTCCGCATTCTGCTTAAGGAGGTATTATCCACTCTGGATGATTGTGACAAGTTGGTCATCCCAGAGAAGCTATGTAAAATGGACAAGTTCCTAGAGGTGCCGGGGCTCCCAGAAGCTTTTCCTATACCCAAGCGGGTGGCGGACATTGTTAATAAAGAATGGGAAAGGCCCGGTATTCCTTTCGTCCCTCCCCCCATATTTAAAAAATTGTTTCCTTTGGTCGACCCCAGAAAGGACTTATGGCAGACAGTCCCCAAGGTCGAGGGAGCGGTTTCCACTTTAAACAAACGCACCACTATACCCATAGAGGATAGTTGTGCTTTCAAAGATCCTATGGATAAAAAATTAGAAGGTTTGCTTAAAAAGATGTTTGTTCAGCAGGTTTACCTTCTACAACCAATTGCATGCATTGTCCCTGTCGCTACAGCCGCATGTTTCTGGTTCGATGAGCTGATAAAGGCGGTCGATAGTGATTCTCCTCCTTATGAGGAGATTATGGACAGAATCAATGCTCTCAAATTGGCTAATTCTTTCACCCTAGACGCCACTTTGCAATTGGCTAGGTTAGCGGCTAAGAATTCTGGGTTTGCTATTGTGGCGCGCAGAGCGCTTTGGTTAAAATCTTGGTCGGCTGATGCGTCTTCCAAGAACAAGCTACTTAACATTCCTTTCAAGGGGAAAACGCTGTTTGGCCCTGACTTGAAAGAGATTATCTCTGATATCACTGGGGGTAAGGGCCACGCCCTTCCTCAGGATCGGCCTTTCAAGGCAAAAAATAAACCTAATTTTCGTCCCTTTCGTAGAAACGGACCAGCCCGAGGTGCTACGTCCTCTAAGCAAGAGGGTAATACTTCTCAAGCCAAGCCAGCTTGGAGACCAATGCAAGGCTGGAACAAGGGAAAGCAGGCCAAGAAACCTGCCACTGCTACCAAGACTGCATGAAATGTTGGCCCCCGATCCGGGACCGGATCTGGTGGGGGGCAGACTCTCTCTCTTCGCTCAGGCTTGGGCAAGAGATGTTCTGGATCCTTGGGCGCTAGAAATAGTCTCCCAAGGTTATCTTCTGGAATTCAAGGGACTTCCCCCAAGGGGGAGGTTCCACAGGTCTCAGTTGTCTTCAGACCACATAAAAAGACAGGCATTCTTACATTGTGTAGAAGACCTGTTAAAAATGGGAGTGATTCATCCTGTTCCATTAAGAGAACAAGGGATGGGGTTCTACTCCAATCTGTTCATAGTTCCCAAAAAAGAGGGAACGTTCAGACCAATCTTAGATCTCAAGATCTTAAACAAGTTTCTCAAGGTTCCATCGTTCAAGATGGAAACCATTCGAACTATTATTCCTTCCATCCAGGAAGGTCAATTCATGACCACGGTGGATTTAAAGGATGCGTATCTACATATTCCTATCCACAAGGAACATCATCGGTTCCTAAGGTTCGCATTCCTGGACAAGCATTACCAGTTTGTGGCGCTTCCTTTCGGATTAGCCACTGCTCCAAGGATTTTCACAAAGGTACTAGGGTCCCTTCTAGCTGTGCTAAGACCAAGGGGCATTGCTGTAGTACCTTACTTGGACGACATTCTGATTCAAGCGTCGTCCCTTCCTCAAGCAAAGGCTCACACGGACATCGTCCTGGCCTTTCTCAGATCTCACGGATGGAAAGTGAACGTGGAAAAGAGTTCTCTATCTCCGTCAACAAGGGTTCCCTTCTTGGGAACAATAATAGACTCCTTAGAAATGAGGATATTTCTGACAGAGGCCAGAAAATCAAAGCTTCTAGACTCTTGTCGGATACTTCATTCCGTTCCTCTTCCTTCCATAGCTCAGTGCATGGAAGTGATCGGGTTGATGGTAGCGGCTATGGACATAGTTCCTTTTGCGCGCATTCATCTAAGACCATTACAACTGTGCATGCTCAGTCAGTGGAATGGGGATTATACAGACTTGTCTCCGAAGATACAAGTAAATCAGAGGACCAGAGACTCACTCCGTTGGTGGCTGTCCCTGGACAACCTGTCACAAGGGATGACATTCCGCAGACCAGAGTGGGTCATTGTCACGACCGACGCCAGTCTGATGGGCTGGGGCGCGGTCTGGGGATCCCTGAAAGCTCAGGGTCTTTGGTCTCGGGAAGAATCTCTTCTACCGATAAATATTCTGGAACTGAGAGCGATATTCAATGCTCTCAAGGCTTGGCCTCAGCTAGCGAGGGCCAAGTTCATACGGTTTCAATCAGACAACATGACAACTGTTGCGTACATCAACCATCAGGGGGGAACAAGGAGTTCCCTAGCGATGGAAGAAGTGACCAAAATCATTCTATGGGCGGAGTCTCACTCCTGCCACCTGTCCGCTATCCACATCCCAGGAGTGGAAAATTGGGAAGCGGATTTTCTGAGTCGTCAGACATTGCATCCGGGGGAGTGGGAACTCCATCCGGAAATCTTTGCCCAAGTCACTCAGCTGTGGGGCATTCCAGACATGGATCTGATGGCCTCTCGTCAGAACTTCAAAGTTCCTTGCTACGGGTCCAGATCCAGGGATCCAAAGGCGGCTCTAGTGGATGCACTAGTAGCACCTTGGACCTTCAAACTAGCTTATGTGTTCCCGCCGTTCCCTCTCATCCCCAGGCTGGTAGCCAGGATCAATCAGGAGAGGGCGTCGGTGATCTTGATAGCTCCTGCGTGGCCACGCAGGACTTGGTATGCAGATCTGGTGAATATGTCATCGGCTCCACCTTGGAAGCTACCTTTGAGACGAGACCTTCTTGTTCAGGGTCCGTTCGAACATCCGAACCTGGTTTCACTCCAGCTGACTGCTTGGAGATTGAACGCTTGATCTTATCGAAGCGAGGGTTCTCAGATTCTGTTATCGATACTCTTGTTCAGGCCAGAAAGCCTGTAACTAGAAAGATTTACCACAAAATTTGGAAAAAATATATCTGTTGGTGTGAATCTAAAGGATTCCCTTGGGACAAGGTTAAGATTCCAAAGATTCTATCCTTCCTTCAAGAAGGATTGGAAAAAGGATTATCTGCAAGTTCCCTGAAAGGACAGATTTCTGCCTTGTCTGTGTTACTTCACAAAAAGCTGGCAGCTGTGCCAGATGTTCAAGCCTTTGTTCAGGCTCTGGTTAGAATTAAGCCTGTTTACAAACCTTTGACTCCTCCTTGGAGTCTCAATTTAGTTCTTTCAGTTCTTCAGGGGGTTCCGTTTGAACCCTTACATTCCGTTGATATTAAGTTATTATCTTGGAAAGTTTTGTTTTTAGTTGCAATCTCTTCTGCTAGAAGAGTTTCAGAATTATCTGCTCTGCAGTGTTCTCCTCCTTATCTGGTGTTCCATGCAGATAAGGTGGTTTTACGTACTAAACCTGGTTTTCTTCCAAAAGTTGTTTCTAACAAAAACATTAACCAGGAGATTATCGTACCTTCTCTGTGTCCGAAACCAGTTTCAAAGAAGGAACGTTTGTTGCACAATTTGGATGTTGTTCGCGCTCTAAAATTCTATTTAGATGCTACAAAGGATTTTAGACAAACATCTTCCTTGTTTGTTGTTTATTCTGGTAAAAGGAGAGGTCAAAAAGCAACTTCTACCTCTCTCTCTTTTTGGATTAAAAGCATCATCAGATTGGCTTACGAGACTGCCGGACGGCAGCCTCCCGAAAGAATCACAGCTCATTCCACTAGGGCTGTGGCTTCCACATGGGCCTTCAAGAACGAGGCTTCTGTTGATCAGATATGTAGGGCAGCGACTTGGTCTTCACTGCACACTTTTACCAAATTTTACAAGTTTGATACTTTTGCTTCTTCTGAGGCTATTTTTGGGAGAAAGGTTTTGCAAGCCGTGGTGCCTTCCATTTAGGTGACCTGATTTGCTCCCTCCCTTCATCCGTGTCCTAAAGCTTTGGTATTGGTTCCCACAAGTAAGGATGACGCCGTGGACCGGACACACCTATGTTGGAGAAAACAGAATTTATGTTTACCTGATAAATTACTTTCTCCAACGGTGTGTCCGGTCCACGGCCCGCCCTGGTTTTTTTAATCAGGTCTGATAATCTATTTTCTTTAACTACAGTCACCACGGTACCATATGGTTTCTCCTATGCAAATATTCCTCCTTAACGTCGGTCGAATGACTGGGGTAGGCGGAGCCTAGGAGGGATCATGTGACCAGCTTTGCTGGGCTCTTTGCCATTTCCTGTTGGGGAGGAGAATATCCCACAAGTAAGGATGACGCCGTGGACCGGACACACCGTTGGAGAAAGTAATTTATCAGGTAAACATAAATTCTGTTTTTTTTTTTTTTTTTTGCTCAGAGTTTATACAGTTATAAAGGAATACTTATTAAAGAGGCCTTAGGCCCCCTCCTAAGGTGCGCATGTTAAAACAATACAGTATGATAACCTCCCATACATGCACTTAAAGGGACACTGAGCCCAAATTTTTTTCTTTCATGATTCTGATAGAGCAGGCAATTTTAAGCAACTTTCTAATTTACTCCTATTATTACATTTTCTTTATTCTCTTGGTATCTTTATTTGAAATGCAAGAATGTAAGTTTAGATGCCGGCCCATTTTTGGTGAATAACCTGGGTTATTCTTGCTGATTGGTGGATAAATTTATCCACCAATAAAAAGGTGCTGTCCAGAGCTTGAACCAAAAAAGAAGCTTAGATACCTTCTTTTTCAAATAAAGATAGCAAGTGAAGAAAAATTGATAATTGGAGTAAATTAGAAAGTTGCTTAAAATTGCATGCTCTATCTGAATCACAAAAGAAAAAAAATTGGGTTCAGTGTCCCTTCAAGCTAAACATGAGTTTAAACCTTACTCTCCAGTTTCCTGGTTATAACAATTTTGCCTAGTTGTTTTTGCCAATTATAGTCATGACTACTTAATAACTTAATTCTTTGAACTGGAAGTTGCAGGGTTTTTTACTATAAATAAGAGATACACTCTTTCACGCATATAAAGCTAAAAATTAAATCTTACCTACCTACTTGTTACCTATAGCATTTAAACCTAGTTGTTCCTGTCAATCCTAGATATAGCTCTCCTATGATCTAGCACTTTAATCTGGGGGATACACTTCTTAACATAAATAACTCAGACAGGCATCTTTATCTGCCAATTAAAATGTGATGTTGTAATATAGGGGTTTACATAGGCCCCATACTAAGGTACGCATGTTAAAACTATACACTATGATAAGCTCCATTACACGCACTTAAGTTAAACTTGAGTTTAAACCTTACCCTCCAGTTTCCTGGTTATAACAACTTTGCCTAGTTGCTTTTGCTAATTCTAGTCATGACTACTTTATGATTTAATTCTTTGATCTGGGAATCATAGTTTATTACTTTAAATAAGTAAGAGATACACTTCTTCACGCATCTAAAGCTTAAAAATGTGATTAAACGTTACCTACCTATTTGTTACCTACAGCAATTCAGCCTAATTGTTCCTGTCAATCCTAGATATAGTTCTCCTATGATCTAGCGCTTTAACCTGGGGGATACACTTCTTAACATAAATAACTCGGATATGCATGTCTATTTGTCAATTAATATGTAATGCTTCCTATGGGAACTACCACATTTATATGTTGGAACCATATTCTTTTGTTGTAATATAGAGGTTTACGCTTCCCTTCACAGATGGTTATTTGAAGCATCTAGCTGATCATTCAGATTACAACTATTCATAGCTCATTGCTAGGAAATTGTATGCGGGGAAAACACATCCTATACTGGATAACATCCTCCTTAAGAGTTTACAAGTTATAATAAAGCTGTCCGTCAACCTACTAGATCTCTCTTCCCTAACATACAGTGATTCTCTAGTATCCAATAACATGCCCCTACCACTATCTTACCATGGTTTTGAATGGGTGCAGTTTGACATATTATAGTGAGCACACTGTAACTAATCCCATCTCCCTTAACATTGATTGATAAGGCTTTAATAGTATGATGCTATATTAATGTTAACTCTTAGTGAAATTATGCTATAAGACATTCCCTAACAATATCAAGATCTAGTCAAGCTATCTTCCAGACAATTTTGGTCTGATCCAGGAACCCTTCAGCCAAGGTTCTTCCTCCCAAACACTTTAGTGCAGTCAATTTGTGTATAACTAAGCTCATCATCTCCGTTTCATGTTTCCTATAGCTCATTACAATTCACGCAGTGACCGTATATTTTAAGAAAAAATTCAAAGTTTATTATCTGGGATTATTACCAAGCAGCTTTTTGTCTGCTTTAAACTCTGTCTCTTATTTATATATCATAAATCACTTTACATTAAGTGTATTTAGTCACCAGGCCCAAAAGTGGCTCTATATCATTATAGTTCAGTCTAGTTTACCTCCAGCGATTCTAGTTGTTACATATAGGTCCAAGAGCGGCCTAACAATATTTATAATATTTATAAACTTATAAATGGAGGTTTCAGTTGTACCTGCCTTTCTATTCCTGGGTTTATCTGTCATTATATGAATATGGCTTTATTGTTGTACCTATATTTCTATACTAACTTACTGAAGTGTATATATTTCCATCAGGGTATAGGAGCTGTTCCTATACCTGTTTATATGGAGTTGTGGCAAACTATACCTGTAATGTCATTTTTGCTAAAAACCTCAATAAAAGAAATATAAATTTTATTTTTTTTTAAAAAAGGGAGTTAAGGAGTGGCGTGAGGGGTGAGATTTGTGTGGAGATGTTCTTGTTCTCTGGTGTCCTTTTTATGGACCTTCACTCAGGCACACTCCCGCCTTTGCGAAAGCTACAATTGGTGAAACGCACATCAGACATCAGCCAAGTGCCTGGGACTATTGCAGGGTTTGCGTAATACATCAATAGTGTTAAGCTCATTATATTATCCACATTGTTTGGGAATTTACTCAAACATTGAGGGTTCAGATTACACACTAACATTTACACGCAAGCAATATCTGGTTTATCCCGGCTGTTTGCGCCTTGGATGTATCGCTTGTATTACTAGTTGAAAGTAAGTGTGAACGTGTGAGCGCAATCGCGATTAATGCTACAATGATTACTGCGTCCTCAGAGCTCTGGTTAAACTGTTTTTCAAAACAAAAAAGTGTCACAAAACACATCAAAAATACATAACAAAGTACAATTACACTCATAATAACACTATCCAATAAAAATATATATTTTTATGTTTTAAATATTGCACAAAATAGTTAAGGGCCCAAAGATATGAGGTCTCATAGACATACATACATATACATATATAAATGTGTTTGTGTTTTTATATATATATATATAGAGCTGCGCATCTTCACCTGTCTCACGATTCGATTCGATTACGATTATCATCGTAACTATTCGATACGATTCGATTCTACGATGCATCGCGATGCATCACGATTACTGCCCATGATTTTCATTAACAAATTCAAGCAGTCAGAACTCCCTTTTTTATTTTATCTGCTTTAAAAAAAAAAAGGGGATTGCTAAGGGGATGTTTCTAGGATATAAGGTACTATGGTCCTGGCATGTTAAATAATAATTCTGGACTTGCCTCTTTTGTCAGGGAATAATGCACAGTTTATGAACCAAGGTGTATAAATGATTAACTTTTAGCAGAGCAGGTCCCAAATACATAACTAACATAGGATATGTGTGATATTGATTTTTTTTTTAAATAAAAATAATGAATTTAGATTTAAGGTAATAGATATGCTTTTAAAAGGTATAGGTTTATATGTAACATATACATTTATTTATATACACATACAAAGCACAACTATAATACAATACAATGCCCTGCCACATATTACACTTAGATCATAGATGGGCTGTTATTTTGCTCCCTAAGCTCATATGAGACAGTGAGACTAGTATTCTGGGTATTGGAGAGCTTTGAAAGGAATGCATGGTATGTGTGAGCAGTGCAGTGTCACCGTTAATGATTAGGGCTCTTAACTGACATAAAGGGTCACCTAATCAATCATGTAGGCACTCTAAACATGTTTATTACGGCTCTGTGATGATCTGCAGCTGGGAAGGAATGCTATGTCATTTCCTCTTACCGGAACCTTTATTAACAGCTGCACCAACCACTTACTAAACGGCTTCAATAAGTTGTCCTAGAGGTAAAGGTGCTGGCCGGGTGAATGTGATTAATTAAGCCCTCCCTGCTGTGTCGCCTGCTTCAAGACTAGGAGAGATCTGACAGGGCAGAAGCAGTCTGACCAACTGACAGCAGCCTCGTGTAACACAGTGACTATTTCCTTGTATTATCGCTTCCCTGTTAACTGTTGCGGTCTCTGCTGCATGTCTCCTCTTTGTCAGACCCCTAGCCCAGCACCAAACGAGCATTTGAGTGTTGCTATTAGATACTTTTGTAAAACTTGACTTTTTCTATATCTAATAGCAACACTCAAATGCTCGTTTGGTGCTGGGCTAGGGGTCTGACAAAGAGGAAACATGCAGCAGAGACCGCAACAGTGAGTAAACAGGGAAGCGATAATACAAGGAAATATTCACTGTGTTACACGAGGCTGCTGTCCGCTTGTCAGACAACTGCACTGAGCGTGCTGATGTTCAAAATAGAATCAATCAATATTTACTCTGTCTGCCATTACCTGCCATTACTTTAAGCCCTCGCATCAGTCAGTGGGAGAGGCGGGGTCACGTGACATTGTGCGATGACGTCACTGACCCTGAATCGATTCTGATCTTGCACCGCATCGATGCAGCATCGTTAATGGCTGCATCGCGATGCATCGCAATGGCGATTATTTTTGACACCCCTAATATATATATATATATATATATATATATATATATATATATATATATTGTATTTATATATGTCTAAACATATCAATACATATGTACACATATATAGACATATATTTTAGAAGTGCTTTAGAGCCCTTTGCAGTCAAGTAGATGAAAACATGTAAAAGCCATAATTATGCAATATTTATTTTTAATTAAGTGTTATAGTGTGCATATACTGTAAATATTTCACATTCCAGTGTTCTACATATAGCAGAATATGTGCTAAGTATTTATAAATAGATATTCACACACACACACACATATATATATATATATATATATATATATATATATTATTTTTATTATTTATTTATTTTCCTCAAAGTTCAGCTCTTTGTGTGTGCATTGGGTAAGCACGCAAACGCAAACTTTTACTTTCAATTTGTAATACGAGCGCTACCTGACTTGTGCTAAAAGCTTACTTCTAGCGGAGTTAGCGCAGGAGTGTTAAATATTGCTCCATTTGTAATCTGGCCCAAAGTAAGCAACTGTAGGGAAAGTCTTCCCAGAATAATGTATTTGCAGTGATGAAGAATGTAATTTCATGGTGATTATTGGATTTAAAGTTATATGGGTTTTGTTGAATCTTCCCTGTCCTCTTAGTCCTTTTGATGATTTACTGTTTTTAACCCTGTGTGGTTATTTTAATTATGGCTTTTTAAATAGTTTTTTAATGTACATCATTAAAGGATAAGTTTTAATTATATGTGAGTGATGGTTAGTTATAGGATTTCATTATATACTTATTTTTCATTTGAGCAGATGTATGATTTGTGCTCAGAAATGTCTCTTATTCTTTCCCAGTCTGTGGAATTATAATATGTTTAATAATTGAACACTTAACAAAATGTCAGGAGAAATGTAATTATAATAAAGGGAAGGTTTCCTAAGATAAGGGTCATGACTAAATGGACAAAGTGAGAAGGATTTGTATTGTAATTTTAGTGGGTTTGTTGTATGGGTTACGTTAATCTGTGTATGTGTAGACAGAGGCCAGTGAAATATGGTACCTGTTCATTGTTTAGCTCTGTTGTATAGCCCGCTAGTTATTCATGCTTCCAAAGTTCATTAAATTAGCAATGTTCTATTGGCTATTACTTATTTAACAGCTGATTCTGATTGGTTAAACCAGTAGTTTAAATGTAATAGCGCAGCAGAATCTGTTGGCGCTCTTCAAATAAATGATGATAATAAGCACTTTGAGGTTCACATTCACTAATTTATCGCAAGTAGCAAATTGTCCAGACTTGTCAATCCATCATCACTTTATTGATTTTTATGTGATCTTTTGTATCACTAATGATATTTGTCAGTCATGAGTTAAAGGGAAATTAAAGGTATATGATACCCACATTTTTTTTCTTTCATGATTCAGATAGAGCATGCAATTTTAAGCAACTTATCAAATTTTCTTTGTTCACTTTGTATCTTTATTTGAAAAGGCAGGAATGTAGGCTTAGGAGCTGGCCCATTTTTTGTTTAGCACCTGGGTAGTGCTTGCTGATTCGTGTAATGCATGCATGTATTTTTGCATCCTGTGATAGAAGCAGTGCGCTTTCACAGATCAGTGATATTACTGGCGTACTTGCACTTTGGGTTAGCTCACACAGTAGAGAGCAGAAGTTACATATTTGTATTTTTTTATACAGATACGGAGTCATGTTACAAAGTTACATAACAAATTAAAAAAACAAAAAACAGGAAAAAACCAAACCTACAGCTCCCGCTCTGTATTGTGCACTGTAAAGTGAAGTGCACAAATTGGCTGGTCAAGAAGACGGCAGTTTCACTGATCTGTGTGAATGCACACAGCTTTGAAGAGAGCTGCAGGCATGTGAGGAAAAGCATAGTGAGTAGTAACAATACTACTGTAGTTGTACCTAGCAGTTTAGTGTCCCTTTAAATATCTTAAAGGGATAGTCTAGTCAAAATTAAACGTCCATGATTCAGATAGAGCGTGCAATTTTAAGCAACTTTCTTATTTAGTTCAATTATCATTTTTTCTTCATTCTATTGGTATCTTTATTTGTAAAAGCAAAAATGTAAGCTTAGGAGCCCGCCCATTTTTGATTCAGCACTTGGGTAGCGCTTGCTGATTGGTGTCTAAATGTAGCCACCAATCAACAAGTGCTACCCAGGTGCTGAATGATGCAGCTGATCCAAAAACGGGCTGAATCATGAAAGTTTAATTTTGACTAGACTATCCCTTTAAAGCAGGAAAGCAAAATCTTAAGTGTCTGGGAAATCTCTGCATTGTTGAAATTCTTCAGTGTCTGGCCTGAAGTCACATCTGTGTCCTTACAGAGCTTCTGTTTATAGTGAGGTTTGCTGGGTATTATTAAAAAAATAAATGATTAAACCTAATTAACATTCACAGGAACATTCTCTGTTCACCCAATAAGTTTAATACTTTTATAAATAAGTAATCTATTGCAGAATAGTAACCTTAATAAATGTGCTGTGCCCTCCCTCTGTGACATTCCTGTGTCGTGAGCTAAATACAAGAGCTCCCAATAACTGCTCAAGTGTCCTTATTTTACCCACAGCCCCAAGCTAGGGAATACTATGTAATGGTTTCAGCATTTGAGAACATAATTATGTGACTATGGCTTTTGAGCCAACAGGCTGCTCTCCACAAAATAGATTATTAAACTGCATATAAGGTGTCATACCTTATAAAATACGGTCTTCATTTCATGTTCATTTAGTTCCACAGTGGGCCAGTAGTATGTCTTTTTCAATAGAGTTTTTCACTGAAGGGATGAACAGTCATCATACTTTAAAGCTTAGACAAACCCTTCTTTGTCAATGTTTCTTTTATCGTAAAAAACAATATTCAGGAACCTCCCAGTAAAATATTTATGGTAATACAAGAAAGATTTGTGTGATCGTCTGTTTACCTATGTGGTGTTTATATTTGGCATAGTTTCCATTTGCAGACCTACATCACAGGTATTTGAAGGGGCAGTAAATATAATTGATTTATCTTGCTATGAAGTACTGTTACTTTTCAAAACTTTTTGGGTGAGCTAAACTAACTAGCAAAATAATAATCTCTTTGGCATAACGCTATTGCAGCTAGTCTGATGTGGATTCGAGTTTTTTTTTATTCATTTCACACAACTTTAAAGGTTAATGTTAAAATATACATACTATATATTCATAATAGCACACTGCATTGCAAAAGGTTCTGCATACAGAAGAAATGTTTTTAAAAATATTTAAGCTGCTTTGGGCAACATGTGCATTGTGTAACAGTCCAGGGACATACCACTTTAAATGCTTCATGAGTATTTTTGATCTTATCTCCTTTGTTGTGAGCAATTAGGTCTGCATGGCACAGTCCATTCTGCCTTCTCTGGGGCAGTGGAAAAAAATGTTTCAGAGTTAAAGGGACACTGAACCCAATTTTTTTCTTTCGTGATTCAGATAGAGCATGACATTTTAAGCAACTTTCTAATTTACTCCTATTATCAAATTTTATTCATTCTCTTGGTATCTTTATTTGAAATTCAAGAATGTAAGTTTAGATGCCGGCCCATTTTTAGTGAACAATCTGGGTTGTCCTTGCCAATTGGTGGATAAATTCATCCACCAATAAAAAAGTGCTGTCCAGAGTCTGAACCAAGAAAAAAAGCTTAGATGCCTTCTTTTTCAAATAAAGATAGCAAGAGAATGAAGAAAAATTGATAATAGGAGTAAATTAGAAAGTTGCTTAAAATTGCATGCTCTATCTGAATCACAAAAGAAAAAATTTGGGTTCAGTGTCCCTTTAACTTACAGGAAAATCAGGCAAGATAAATAATGAAAATACATTACAATTTTTTTCTTACTATTCATTTTTATACAAGGAATAATATATTAATTATTAATGACTGTTTATTTGGATATAGTATTAAAATATCTGTTTGCTTTAACTTTTTTTATCTATGAAAGAGTCATTTGCCCTGTACACTAGATATCAATCCTATGGTCTTATGTAGCTAAGTTTCCCATCACAGAGCATTTTCTTCATTACGTTTAGCCGAACTTCTGCCTGAAAATATCACACAAGAAATTTTACATTTTGGTTTAGGCTCAGTTACTAGAGAGCTGTGAATTGATTTGTAAAATGTCATGTTTATGGTGGAACAGAGTAGATTTACAGGATCAGCATAGTGTTCACTCTCTTATGCTCTGGGCTTAGCATAGGGTGCACTGTTGCTTGCTTATACTCCTTTGCTTGTGGCTCAGCATGATGTTCATGGCTGTTTGCCTGCGGCTTAGCATGGTGCTCACACTCCTTGGTGGCTCAGCATAATGTTCACTCCTGTTTGTCTGAGGCTTAGCATGGTGCTCACACTCCTTTGTGGCTCAGCATAATGTTCACTCCTGTTTGTCTGAGGCTTAGCATGGTGCTTACACTCCTTTGTGGCTCGGCATAATGTTCACTCCTGTTTGTGTGGACCTTAGCATGGTGCTCACACTCCTTTGTGGCTCTGCATAATGTTCACTCCTGTTTGCCTGGGGCTTAGCATGATGCTCACACTCCTTTGTGGCTCTGCATAATGTTCACTCCTGTTTGCCTGGGGCTTAGCATGGTGCTCACACTCCTTTGTGGCTCAGCATAATGTTCACTCCTGTTTGTCTGGGGCTTAGCATGATGCTCACACTCCTTTGTGGCTCAGCATAATGTTCACTTCTGTTTGTCTGAGGCTTAGCATGGTGCTCACACTCCTTTGTGGCCCAGCATAATGTTCACTCCTGTTTGCCTGGGGCTTAGCATGGTGCTCACACTCCACTCCTTTGTGGCTCAGCATAATGTTCAGTCCTGTTTTTCTGAGGCTTAGCATGGTGATCCCACTCCTTTGTGGCTCAGCATAATGTTCACTCCTGTTTGCCTGGGGCTTAGCATGGTGCTCATACTCCTTTGTGGCCCAGCATAATGTTCACTCCTGTTTGTCTGAGGCTTAGCATGGTGCTCACACTCCTTTGTGGCTCAGCATATTGTTCACTCCTGTTTGTCTGAGGCTTAGCATGGTGCTCACACTCCTTTGTGGCTCAGCATAATGTTCACTCCTGTTTGCCTGGGGCTTAGCATGGTGCTCACACTCCTTTGTGGCTCAGCATAATGTTCACTCCTGTTTGCGTGGGCCTTAGCATGGTGGTCACACTCCTTTGTGGCTCAGCATAATGTTCACTCCTGTTTGCCTGGGGCTTAGCATGGTGCTCACACTCCTTTGTGGCTCAGCAAAATGTTCACTCCTGTTTGTCTGGGGCTTAGCATGGTGCTCACACTCCTTTGTGGCTCAGCATAATGTTCACTCCTGTTTGTCTGGGGCTTAGCATGATGCTCACACTCCTTTGTGGCTCAGCATAATGTTCACTTCTGTTTGTCTGAGGCTTAGCATGGTGCTCACACTCCTTTGTGGCCCAGCATAATGTTCACTCCTGTTTGCCTGGGGCTTAGCATGGTGCTCACACTCCACTCCTTTGTGGCTCAGCATAATGTTCACTCCTGTTTTTCTGAGGCTTAGCATGGTGATCCCACTCCTTTGTGGCTCAGCATAATGTTCACTCCTGTTTGCCTGGGGCTTAGCATGGTGCTCATACTCCTTTGTGGCCCAGCATAATGTTCACTCCTGTTTGTCTGAGGCTTAGCATGGTGCTCACACTCCTTTGTGGCTCAGCATAATGTTCACTCCTGTTTGCCTGGGGCTTAGCATGGTGCTCACACTCCTTTGTGGCTCAGCATAATGTTCACTCCTGTTTGCGTGGGCCTTAGCATGGTGCTCACACTCCTTTGTGGCTCAGCATAATGTTCACTCCTGTTTGCCTGGGGCTTAGCATGGTGCTCACACTCCTTTGTGGCTCAGCATAATGTTCACTCCTGTTTGTCTGGGGCTTAGCATGGTGCTCACACTCCTTTGTGGCTCAGCATAATGTTCACTTCTGTTTGTCTGAGGCTTAGCATGGTGCTCACACTTCTCTGTGGCCCAGCATAATGTTCACTCCTGTTTGCCTGGGGTTTAGCATGGTGCTCACACTCCTTTGTGGCTCAGCATAATGTTCACTTCTGTTTACCTGGGGCTTAGCATGGTGCTCACACTAATTTGTGGCCCAGCATTATGTTCACTCCTGTTTGCCTGGGGCTTAACATGGTGCTCATACTCCTTTGTGGCCCAGCATAATGTTCACTCCTGTTTGCCTGGGGCTTAACATGGTGCTCACACTCCCTTGTGGCCCAGCATAATGTTCACTCCTGTTTACCTGGGGCTTAGCATGGTGCTCACACTAATTTGTGGCCCAGCATAATGTTCACTCCTGTTTGCCTGGGGCTTAACATGGTGCTCACACTCCCTTGTGGCCCAGCATAATGTTCACTCCTGTTTGCCTGGGGCTTAGCATGGTGCTCACACTAATGTGTGGCCCAGCATAATGTTCACTTCTGTTTGCTTGGGGCTTAGCATGGTGCTCACACTCCTTTGTGGCTCTGCATAATGTTCACTCCTGTTTGCCTGGGGCTTAGCATAGTGCTCACACTCCTTTGCTTAGTATAATATTCACTCCTGTTTGCTTAAGGATCAGCATGGTGTTCACACTTCCTTGTTTGGGGCTCAGCATGATGTTCACGCTTGTTGCTCAGCATTGTGCTTATGCTCATTTGTTAATGGTTTAGCATGGTTTTCACTCTTGTTTGCTTGGGGCTCTTGCTCGTTTTTTCTGCACACTTATTGGTGCTCACACTCCTTTGTGGCTCAGCATAATGTTCACTCCTGTTTGCCTGGGGCTTAGCATGGTGCTCACACTCCTTTGTGGCTCAGCATAATGTTCACTCCTGTTTGCGTGGGCCTTAGCATGGTGCTCACATTCCTTTGTGACTCAGCATAATGTTCACTCCTGTTTGCCTGGGGCTTAGCATGGTGCTCACACTCCTTTGTGGCTCAGCATAATGTTCACTCCTGTTTGCCTGGGGCTTAGCATGGTGCTCACACTCCTTTGTGGCTCAGCATAATGTTCACTCCTGTTTGTCTGGGGCTTAGCATGGTGCTCACACTCCTTTGTGGCTCAGCATAATGTTCACTCCTGTTTGTCTGGGGCTTAGCATGATGCTCACACTCCTTTGTGGCTCAGCATAATGTTCACTTCTGTTTGTCTGAGGCTTAGCATGGTGCTCACACTCCTTTGTGGCCCAGCATAATGTTCACTCCTATTTGCCTGGGGCTTAGCATGGTGCTCACACTCCACTCCTTTGTGGCTCAGCATAATGTTCACTCCTGTTTTTCTGAGGCTTAGCATGGTGATCCCACTCCTTTGTGGCTCAGCATAACGTTCACTCCTGTTTGCCTGGGGCTTAGCATGGTGCTCACACTCCTTTGTGGCTCAGCATAATGTTCACTCCTGTTTGTCTGGGGCTTAGCATGGTGCTCACACTCTTTTGTGGCTCAGCATAATGTTCACTTCTATTTGGCTGAGGCTTAGCATGGTGCTCACACTCCTCTGTGGCCCAGCATAATGTTCACTCCTGTTTGCCTGGGGTTTAGCATGGTGCTCACACTCCTTTGTGGCTCAGCATAATGTTCACTTCTGTTTACCTGGGGCTTAGCATGGTGCTCACACTCCTTTGTGGCTCAGCATAATGTTCACTTCTGTTTACCTGGGGCTTAGCATGGTGCTCACACTAATTTGTGGCCCAGCATTATGTTCACTCCTGTTTGCCTGGGGCTTAACATGGTGCTCATACTCCTTTGTGGCCCAGCATAATGTTCACTCCTGTTTGCCTGGGGCTTAACATGGTGCTCACACTCCCTTGTGGCCCAGCATAATGTTCACTCCTGTTTACCTGGGGCTTAGCATGGTGCTCACACTAATTTGTGGCCCAGCATAATGTTCACTCCTGTTTGCCTGGGGCTTAACATGGTGCTCACACTCCCTTGTGGCCCAGCATAATGTTCACTCCTGTTTGCCTGGGGCTTAGCATGGTGCTCACACTAATGTGTGGCCCAGCATAATGTTCACTTCTGTTTGCTTGGGGCTTAGCATGGTGCTCACACTCCTTTGTGGCTCCGCATAATGTTCACTCCTGTTTGCCTGGGGCTTAGCATAGTGCTCACACTCCTTTGCTTAGTATAATATTCACTCCTGTTTGCTTAAGGATCAGCATGGTGTTCACACTTCCTTGTTTGGGGCTCAGCATGATGTTCACGCTTGTTGCTCAGCATTGTGCTTATGCTCATTTGTTAATGGTTTAGCATGGTTTTCACTCTTGTTTGCTTGGGGCTCTTGCTCGTTTTTTCTGCACACTTTTTGGTGCTCACACTCCTTTGTGGCTCAGCATAATGTTCACTCCTGTTTGCCTGGGGCTTAGCATGGTGCTCACACTCCTTTGTGGCTCAGCATACTGTTCACTCCTGTTTGCGTGGGCCTTAGTTAGCATGGTGCTCACACTCCTTTGTGGCTCAGCATAATGTTCACTCCTGTTTGCCTGGGGCTTAGCATGGTGCTCACACTCCTTTGTGGCTCAGCATAATGTTCACTCCTGTTTGCCTGGGGCTTAGCATGGTGCTCACACTCCTTTGTGGCTCAGCATAATGTTCACTCCTGTTTGTCTGGGGCTTAGCATGGTGCTCACACTCCTTTGTGGCTCAGCATAATGTTCACTCCTGTTTGTCTGGGGCTTAGCATGATGCTCACACTCCTTTGTGGCTCAGCATAATGTTCACTCCTGTTTGGCTGAGGCTTAGCATGGTGATCCCACTCCTTTGTGGCTCAGCATAACGTTCACTCCTGTTTGCCTGGGGCTTAGCATGGTGCTCACACTCCTTTGTGGCTCAGCATAATGTTCACTCCTGTTTGTCTGGGGCTTAGCATGGTGCTCGCACTCTTTTGTGGCTCAGCATAATGTTCACTTCTGTTTGGCTGAGGCTTAGCATGGTGCTCACACTCCTCTGTGGCCCAGCATAATGTTCACTCCTGTTTGCCTGGGGTTTAGCATGGTGCTCACACTCCTTTGTGGCTCAGCATAATGTTCACTTCTGTTTACCTGGGGCTTAGCATGGTGCTCACACTAATTTGTGGCCCAGCATTATGTTCACTCCTGTTTGCCTGGGGCTTAACATGGTGCTCATACTCCTTTGTGGCCCAGCATAATGTTCACTCCTGTTTGCCTGGGGCTTAACATGGTGCTCACACTCCCTTGTGGCCCAGCATAATGTTCACTCCTGTTTACCTGGGGCTTAGCATGGTGCTCACACTAATTTGTGGCCCAGCATAATGTTCACTCCTGTTTGCCTGGGGCTTAACATGGTGCTCACACTCCCTTGTGGCCCAGCATAATGTTCACTCCTGTTTGCCTGGGGCTTAGCATGGTGCTCACACTAATGTGTGGCCCAGCATAATGTTCACTTCTGTTTGCTTGGGGCTTAGCATGGTGCTCACACTCCTTTGTGGCTCCGCATAATGTTCACTCCTGTTTGCCTGGGGCTTAGCATAGTGCTCACACTCCTTTGCTTAGTATAATGTTCACTCCTGTTTGCTTAAGGATCAGCATGGTGTTCACACTTCCTTGTTTGGGGCTCAGCATGATGTTCACTCTTGTTGCTTGTTGCTCAGCATTGTGCTTATGCTCATTTGTTAATGGTTTAGCATGGTTTTCACTCTTGTTTGCTTGGGGCTCTTGCTCGTTTTTTCTGCACACTTTTTGGTGCTCACACTCCTTTGTGGCTCAGCATAATGTTCACTCCTGTTTGCCTGGGGCTTAGCATGGTGCTCACACTCCTTTGTGGCTCAGCATAATGTTCACTCCTGTTTGCGTGGGCCTTAGCATGGTGCTCACACTCCTTTGTGGCTCAGCATAATGTTCAATCCTGTTTGCCTGGGGCTTAGCATGGTGCTCACACTCCTTTGTGGCTCAGCATAATGTTCACTCCTGTTTGTCTGGGGCTTAGCATGGTGCTCACACTCCTTTGTGGCTCAGCATAATGTTCACTCCTGTTTGTCTGGGGCTTAGCATGATGCTCACACTCCTTTGTGGCTCAGCATAATGTTCACTTCTGTTTGTCTGAGGCTTAGCATGGTGCTCACACTCCTTTGTGGCCCAGCATAATGTTCACTCCTGTTTGCCTGGGGCTTAGCATGGTGCTCACACTCCACTCCTTTGTGGCTCAGCATAATGTTCACTCCTGTTTTTCTGAGGCTTAGCATGGTGATCCCACTCCTTTGTGGCTCAGCATAATGTTCACTCCTGTTTGCCTGGGGCTTAGCATGGTGCTCATACTCCTTTGTAGCCCAGCGTAATGTTCACTCCTGTTTGTCTGAGGCTTAGCATGGTGCTCACACTCCTTTGTGGCTCAGCATAATGTTCACTCCTGTTTGCCTGGGGCTTAGCATGGTGCTCACACTCCTTTGTGGCTCAGCATAATGTTCACTCCTGTTTGCGTGGGCCTTAGCATGGTGCTCACACTCCTTTGTGGCTCAGCATAATGTTCACTCCTGTTTGCCTGGGGCTTAGCATGGTGCTCACACTCCTTTGTGGCTCAGCATAATGTTCACTCCTGTTTGTCTGGGGCTTAGCATGGTGCTCACACTCCTTTGTGGCTCAGCATAATGTTCACTTCTGTTTGTCTGAGGCTTAGCATGGTGCTCACACTCCTCTGTGGCCCAGCATAATGTTCACTTCTGTTTGCTTGGGGTTTAGCATGGTGCTCACACTCCTTTGTGGCTCAGCATAATGTTCACTCCTGTTTGCCTGGGGCTTAACATGGTGCTCATACTCCTTTGTGGCCCAGCATAATGTTCACTCCTGTTTGCCTGGGGCTTAACATGGTGCTCACACTCCCTTGTGGCCCAGCATAATGTTCACTCCTGTTTACCTCGGGCTTAGCATGGTGCTCACACTAATTTGTGGCCCAGCATAATGTTCACTCCTGTTTGCCTGGGGCTTAACATAGTGCTCACACTCCCTTGTGGCCCAGCATAATGTTCACTCCTGTTTGCCTGGGGCTTAGCATGGTGCTCACACTAATGTGTGGCCCAGCATAATGTTCACTTCTGTTTGCTTGGGGCTTAGCATGGTGCTCACACTCCTTTGTGGCTCCGCATAATGTTCACTCCTGTTTGCCTGGGGCTTAGCATAGTGCTCACACTCCTTTGCTTAGTATAATATTCACTCCTGTTTGCTTAAGGATCAGCATGGTGTTCACACTTCCTTGTTTGGGGCTCAGCATGATGTTCACTCTTGTTGCTTGTTGCTCAGCATTGTGCTTATGCTCATTTGTTAATGGTTTAGCATGGTTTTCACTCTTGTTTGCTTGGGGCTCTTGCTCGTTTTTTTCTGCGCTCAGAATAGTTTTTGCTCTTGTTTGGGGCTCAGCCTGGTCTACACTTTTGGATGTTCAGGGCTCAGCATGGTGTTCAGAATGGTGCTTGCACTAGTTTTCTCAGAGTTTAGAATGGTATTCACGGTGTGCTACATTTTCAGCATGGTGTTCATACTTATTTGCTCAGGGCTCAGTGTAATATTCATTCTCATGGGATCATGGTCATTACATCGGGCTTGCACTAACTCGGTAGTAGCAGCTACATGACGTTAAGTACATGTGGTTCATGATCTATTCTTTGAGCAGATGGTGAGAGTCAATGAGTCATCAAGTGTTGAGATATTCCCCACCTGTTACTGATTTAGAACCTTGGCATCGTGCTTGCACTGCCTAGGATGGTCTTGTCTACTGGGAGCCAGTTGCGGAGCCTGATATAAGCAAAGAGGGCGTTTTTTATTTGACAGTACCTTTTGTTTATTGCTACTGTTTCCCTCTTGGGGATTAATCGGCGTTACACTGTGCCTTTCCTTCCCTTCGGGGTCAACTATTTGAGTGCATTATACTGCTTATTTGCTTCAGTCTGTCTCTGATACTTAAGCTATTTCCTTACTGATACTATGGAGCAAACAGATGCAACTCAGGCCTTTTGTCTGACAGCTGATCATCTAGAACTGAGACCCTCTGATACTTTTACCCCTTCCAGTTTGTGTTTGCTTTGTAAGAATTCTCAGGTGAGTCTATTGCTAACCCTAAACAGGGTTTTACTGTACTTCTTTGTGCAAGGGTTTTACCCTTTAAAAGTTGCTCCAAGGAAAGTTCTACTGAACATTCTACAAAACGTAAGCATTATATTCACTCTGCTATTAGTAAAGTTCTAGCTTGCTTGACTCCAGCTGTTAACCACTGATGTTTGCAAGAAATTGAAGCTGGTTCTGCTTTGGCATTTAGCTTATTAGGGACTATTATCAGTTACCCATTGATAATAGTGGTGTCTATGACTCTGAGGGTTCTTATTCTGAGGGTAATATCTCTGAGTTCAAGAATCCTGCTGCGGTGGCAGAGAATGTGTTTTTTTTATTTGAGCATATTCATGCTTTATTGTGGGAAGTTTTAATTTCTTTAGAGGTAGAGGATAGTCTTGCTACATTCAAGCAACCTGTTAAGAGGATTGATACATTTTTTAAGACGCTGCCACTGCTGTTTAGTGTGATAATCTTTCAGAACCTATTACTGGGAAAAGCACTCTGGATGAGATTCAGGATCATATTCATCTCCTGACAACAGCAAATTCCTTTATTTGTGATGGAGAAGGGTATGATTTGGCTTAATGCTAAGAATGCTGCAGTAGTTATACGTGCTTTGTGGCGCAAGTCTTGATTTGCTGATATGGTATCTAAGCGCAGACTGGCTTCTCTCCATTTCCAGGTTAAAGCTGTTTGGACTGGATGCTATTATTGCAACAGTCATGGGGAGTAAGGGAGCATTTCTCTCACAAAACTCCCAAGACCGCATGAAGGTGCGGCCCCCAGAGCAGTCTCTGGTGGAGGGCAAATTGAGTCTCTTTCGGGAGGCTGGGGAGAGATCTGTTTAGGACTCCTAGGTATTGCAAATAATATCAAATAAGCTTTCATTCAAGGCCTCCTCAGGAAATATTCTTTCGGTTTTGAATGCCTCAAGATCCTTTAAAGGAAGGCCCAAGCTTTCTTGGCTTGTGTGAGAGATCTGGAATTAATGGGAGTGATTGCTTCAATTCCGTCTCCAATAATAAACCAGGGGTTTTATTCAACTATCTTTATAGTACCAAAGAAAAAAGTTTTTTTTATATATTTTTTGTTCTCAAAATACTTTTCAGGGCTCTCTAGAGTTGGCCCGACCTCAGATACAAATTCTTTTCTATATTCCAGACAGATTTCACAGCAGTGTCTTATGTCAATCATCTGAGAATAATTCACAGTTCCTTGTCAATGAGGAAAGTGTCCCGAATCATCAGCTGGATAGAGCACTTTCATTGCAAGATTTCTGCCAACTACATTCCAGGTTTTAAAAATTTGGCTAGCAGACTTTCTCAGTTGCCAGCCTCTTCACCCAAGTAAATTGTCTCTGAATCAGGAAGTTTTCGACCACATTGTGAGACATTAGGGGCTGCCAGAGATAGATCTCATAGCCTCTCATTTGAATCACAAACTGCCTCATTATTGTAATAGGTGTCAGGACCCTCGGGCGAATCTGGTAGGTGCTCTAGTGGTTTCCTGATTCTGCAATTTTTACATTTTTCATTCATTTGTGTAGCTATCCAGAGTGATAGCCAAAATGGAATAAGCCTCAGCAATTCTTATTGTTCCACCGTGACTTAGCAGGATTTTGTTTGCATATCTGGTTGAGATGTCATTGTGCGCTCCTTGGAAGCTTTCTCCAAAAAATAATTTTTTTATCAAGATCTCAAAACTTGATCAATTTGATAGCATGGTGATTGTCTCAGATAGGTGTTTCTGACTATGTTACGATGAAGGGTCAGATTTAGTCTCTTTCTGTTTTATTTCATAACAAAAATTCCTGACTTTCAGGCCTTTGTTCGGGCTCTGACTAGAATTAAACCTGTTATTTATCCAATTTCTCTTCATTGGACTTTTAATCTGGTTTTGAGGGTTCTTAAAACTCCTTTTGAGTCAAAGCATGATTTAGACTTTCAGCTTTTATCCTGGAAGAATATTTTTCTTCTAGCTATTTCTTCTGCTTGAATGGTTTCTGACCTTTCAGCTTTGTCATGCAAACCTCTTCCTTTTCTGATTTTTCATCAGGATAAGGCTGTTCTTTACACTAGCTATTCTTTTCTTCCCAAGGTAGTATCTACAGATTCCATCAATCAGGGAATTGTGGTTCCTTCTTTTTGCCCCATTCTAATGAGCATGTTCTCCACAACTTGGATGTTGTAAAGGCTTTTAAATATTTTATGGAAGCCACAAAAGATTTCAGACTTCTGTTTTTTGTTCTTTTTTCTTGGCCTTGCAAAGGTCAGAATGCTAAAACTGTTACTTTAGCAGCATGGCTCAAATCTTTAATTTGCTAGGCTTATTTTTCTCGCGGGGAAAACTCCCCCTTAGTGCATTACTGCTCATTCCACTAGAGCAGTTGCTGTTTCTTGCTCCGATCGTTATGAAGCTTTTATTGATCAGATTTGTAAGGCATCTATTTGGTCTTCTTTACACACTTTTTTTTTATAAGTTTTATCACTTTAATGTGTATGCTTCTTCTGAGGCTGCAGGCTGGTGGTCTTGTGGACTCCACATCTTGGGTATTGATTTCTACACATGATGGCTTGTGGACTCTCTCTTACCATATGATGAAAGAAAATAAAAATGTATGCTTACCTGATAAATTAATTTCTTTCATGATGGTGTCTACGAGCTCCGCCCTTTTTTTATTCAGGTTGGCATAAGTTCTCGGCAGCCTGCTTTATAGTTCCAATTTTTCTTCTTTCCTCATCTACGTTGCTATATGTATGATTGAGGATTATGAGAAATGGGACGGATTTAAAGCTCTGGTGTGTTGGGGTGTCTTTTGCCTCCTCCTAGTGGTCAGCCAGGGAATATTCCCACACATGTCAGGATACATTTTGTTTTTCTGTTATGCTGTGAGGTGACCTTAAATATCTTTATAAAAATTCCTTCATCCCACATTCTACAGGAAAAGAAAATTGTAAGGCTAATGAGTCCATATAAAGAGATTGCTTTGACAACCTTTACTCTTGACCTTGTTTCCTATTGGTTATAAGCTCTACTGCATAAAACACGTTTTCCCCTTTTTGTGAGTGCATTCAGCTCCCATGTTTTGGGAATTATACTAGATTGTTTAAAGGGACAGTTCACCCAAAAACTTTCTCCCCTTTAAATTATTCCCAATGATCCTTTTTACCTGCTAGAGTGTATTAAATTGGTTGAAAGTAGCTCCTTTACTCATATTTCAGCTTTTGAAATAGCTGATTTAGCTTGTGGTTTCCCAACCTATACTGAAAGTTTTGATACTGGCGTATATGCTATTGACAAGCCTAAGTAAACACAGTCAGCAGAAGAGATTACACTTCCAGTGGAATGCAGGATAGTTAAGTAATAAAATGATAATTTTCCATTGTTCTCTCTATGTATTGAGCTTTGGTGTTCCAGACAAATATAAGATAAGGAAGCAAGTCTGTGCACATAAAAGTGATAACATAATGAGATCTGATATTACCTGAAGCTCAACCCATTGTAATAGGCTGTGGTTTCAAAGCACAAAACCTGCTACTTCAGATACACAAATAAACCCGAAAATGCAATTTCTCAAATATTTTATACCCTGCAGTTGGTATAACAAGTCATTTAAAATACATTTATGGAAAAACAATTTTACAGTGTACTGTCCCTTTAACTTTTGGCAAAATCTGCTTTCCTTCCTACTTCAGTTGATTCAAGACCTAGCACCTGATTTTCTAACATTTGCTGGATCAGACATGAAAAATCACGACACTCACAAAGGATGCCCCAAAGAGTTGTGAGATTGCCCCATAGAAAATAATAGTTTACTGGAGAGATACCTTTTGTTGGTGAGAGTGAAGAAGGGAGTGTGGGGCGCACATTTAAAAAAATCCTACATCAATACAAATCTGATTACCCTGTTTTCATCATATATTTTAATTTGCCTCTGTTTAGATGCATGTTTTTCATTTAGGATATTTAGTGTTTTAAAGGTTTTCACACCACCTTTAAGTTTGCACTATAAAACAGGGAGGGCTGCAGGAGGAAAATGTTTAGAAAATACACCAGACCTGTCAGAGAACTTTAAGCTATACCCATGAAACACCCCTGTTTAGCCTACTAGCAGGGACAGGGAAGCTCATTTTTACAATAGGGAAAAAATATGCTTTGAATTACGTATCATAAATACAAATTTCACAACTTTTTTGCATGTGTAGTGTAGTTTTATTTTGTTTTTTCAATTAAAAAAAAAAATGTTTCCATAAAATACGATTTTTTTCAGAACAATTTGTAGTGTTTTTTTAATGCCCTTTAACAGTACAATTTTTTATTACACTTTTTTATTTCAATACTTTATTTTTTAATACTATTTTTAAATTTAAAATTTTTGGGAACCTTATTTTAATTTATGCATCTGTTTCACATACTTAACAGCAGAAAACACCTTTTTGCAAGGTAAAAACTGCCTTTAGAAAATTACTACAGAGGATTTATAGTACCCGAGAGATTTCTTAAAGAATCTCACAAGCCTAGATAACTTTAGATAATCAGGCTTCTAGATTGCATACTATAGTTATCATGTGATGTCCTTGTATAGAGCAATGCTGCAATATGTCTCAGATTTCCCATTATAGCACTGCAGTGCCTCTGATTGGCTACAGCAAAGGAGATAAGTGCATCCTTAACTTTCTATGAAACATTAAAGGGACATAATACTCATAGGCTAAATCACTTGAAACTGATGCAGTATAACTGTATAAAGCTTACAGGAAAATATCACCTGAGCATCTCTATGTAAAAAAAGAAGATATTTTACCTCACAATTTCCTCAGCTCAGCAGTGTAAGTTCTGTGAAAAAAGTTGTACTCAGCTGCAGCCCAGCTGCAGGTTTAAAAAAATAAATAAATTAAGAAATGAACAGAAGCCAATCAGCATCAGCAATGCTGAGGTCATGAACTCTTTTACTGTGATCTCATGAGATTTCACTTAACTCTCATGAGATTTCATAGCAAACTTCCTTTAAACTGAATAGGGAAATAAGATGAGAGTGCACGTAAGCTCGCCCCTTCCACTATCCCGGGACTAGGGTTGCCACCTGTCCCTTAAAATACAGAACACTTATAAGTTACACATGCTGCAGGGTGTGCAGGGAGGAACATGAATAGTGCTGTCCAGAAACACAATACATGTTCCTCCCTGCACACCCTGCAGCATGTGTAACTCATAAGTGTCCAGGAAAACATGGCTGAGGTGGCAACCCTACCCGGGACAGACATACTGATATGCTGCTTAGAAGTCCTTTACAATGGGATGTGGCTACTGAGAAACTTTTGAGGTAAAATATCTTTCTTTTTTACATAGTGATGTTCAGGTGATATTTTCTAGTCAGCTTTTTACAGCTATGTTGCATCACTTTCAAGTGTTTAAACGTTTGGGTATTATGGCCCTTTAATGTCCTTCAAATTTTGCTTGTGAAATGTCTGTTTAAATTACATTCCAAACATTTTACAGCATTTATTTTGCATGTAGAGTTTTTGATAGATAGATAGATACATCCTTCAAATGTTAATTGTTGTTACTTTGTTTTAAAGCTTAATGGCTGATAGGTTTCTACTTTTCTGTTCTTAGAATCTTCCTATTCAGACCTTACTGCGGTTCATGATTGATATCTGCAGCGGAATGGAATATTTAAGTTCAAAAAACTTCATTCACCGGGACCTGGCCACACGCAACTGCATGTAAGTTTTCAGCATTAAGGAATGTCCAGGCTTCTGTTAAATTACTAAACCCATGCTTTTAGTTTTCATGTAGGAACTTGAAAGCATATTTTAGGAAGCCAACATCGTGAGCCATTGTTAAAGAGCTATTAAACCCATTTTTTTTCTTTAATGATTCCGACAGAGCATGCAATTTTAATCAGCTTCCTAATTTACTTATATTATCTAATTTTCTTTGTTCTCTTTGTATCTTTATGTAAAAAGCAGGAATTTAAGCTTAGGAGCCGGCCCATTTTTGGTTCAGCACCTGGGTAGCGCTTGTTGATTGGTGTAGCCAATGTAGCCACCAATCAGCAAGAACTACCCAGGGTGCTGAACAAAAATGAGCTGGCTCCTAAGCTTACATTATTGCTTTATCAAAGATACCAAGAGAACAAAGAAAAAATGATAGCAGAAGTAAATGAGAAAGTTGCGTAAAATTGCATGCTCTATCTGAATCGTGAAAGAATCATTTTTGGCGTAATATCCCTTTAACTTCTCCGTTTGTATGCACAGTGCATGGATCTATGGTTTTAAATCGAATCATTGCCTTAAAGGGACAGTCTACCATAGAATTGTTATTGTTTTAAAAGATAGATAATCCCTTTATTACCCATTCCCCAGTTTTGCATAACCAACACAGTTATAGTAATATACTTTTTACCTCTGTGTTTACCTTGTATCTAGGAACCTTCTTCCAGCCCCCTGATCACATGACTGTGACTGTTTATTATCTATTGTCTTAAATTTAGCATTGTGTTGTGCTAAATCTTAAATAACCCCCTGTGCCTGAACACAGTGTTATCTATATGGCCCACGTGTACTTTCTGTCTTTGTGTTGAAAAGAGATTTAAAAAGCATGTGATAAGAGGCAGCCCTCAAAGGCTTAGAAATTAGCATACAAGCCTACCTAGGTTTAGTTTAAACTAAGAATACCAAGAGAAAAAAGCAAATTTGATGATAAAAGTAAATTGGAAAGTTGATTAAAATTAAAAGTCCTATCTGTATAATGAAAGTTTAATTTATACTAGACTGTCCCTTTAATGAGGTGCCATTTGCATTGTATATCCACCATAACAGAGGCTATGCTGATCACTTGCTAAGGTCCTATTTGTTTCTTATTCAGGTTTATCAACAAAATTAGAAAAAAAAGATAAAAAGCTGAAGTTCATGGTTAAAAGCTGAAGTTCATGGTTGGTTAGAAAGTTATCATAAAGACTGAAAGGAGTGTCAAAGTAAATGTATTATACTATGTGCCTAGTAGACTTTAGTAATCTTTTATTATGATGATGTTAACAATTAGCCAATGCTCTGTTATGATTCTAAGTAATTAAAGTGTTAATTGGTACTAAAAATTGTTGTTTATGATAATGTGGAAAAAGTTGAAAGATGTGACAGCCTTGATAGCTTATACTACTGAATGAGACAAGAGTATACTGAGAAGTTATAGACATTAGATCATTTGATACTACAGAAGGAGAACTTATGTATGTTAAAGGGACAGTAAATAAAGGAAACAGAAATCAGCCTTCCACACTCTTACATATAACTTATTTGAAGAAAACCCTACGTCTAAAATCCGACTTTATGTTGAAATTCATAACGCGTTTTCTGCCCATTTTTTTTTTTTTTTTTTTTTACCATTTCTTTTTCTTTGTGTCAGAAGATGGTGCGCCAATAGTGCTACACAGGCTGTAAGTGCTTTTGTTTTTTCTTCTGAGCCAGGTTAGTAGCACATAGAGGCTTCCCTGGTCTGCTAACCTGGCTCAGCAGAGAACACAAGAGCGCATACTTTGCCTCTGAAGCGAATAGGCAGTCATTTTGTCAATTCAACAATGCAATATGGATATTTCAGAGGTGAGTAGATCATCAAATAACTTTTCAGGTGGATTTTGTTTCTTTGTTTATTGCCCCTTTAAAGTACATTACTATATATATATATACTATGTATAAATTGTCATTTGCTTATCTCTTTAGATACTGCTTATCTTCAGGTTGACCTGTAATAAACTTTCACAATATTCTCTCAAACTCATACCAAAGACCTTTTATTAGTTCTATGACAAGCGTTTCATGACAGCCATTGTCTTGTCAAGTGTGTGTTTGTTTTTAGCATGTTTGGAAAATATACCTGTACTTATAAGAATGTGCATATAGTCAAAAATAAACTTTAATGATTCAGATAGGGCATGTGATTTTAAACAACTTTCCCATTTACTTTTATCATCAAATGTACTTTGTTCTCTTGGTATTCTTAGTTGAAAGCTAAACTTAGGTAGGCTCATATGGTCATTTCTAAGCCCTTGAAGGCCGCCTCTTATTGCATACTTTTTTATTTGCTTTTTACAACAGGGGAGTGCTAGTTCATGTGAGCCATATAGATAACATTGTGATCACGCCCGTGGCTTGTAGCAGACACTGCACTAATTGGCTAAAATGCAAGTCAATATATAATAATGTCATGTGATCAGTGGGCTGTCAGAAGATGCTTAGATACAAGTTAATCACAGAGGTAAAAAGTGTATTAATATAACAGTGTTGGTTATGGAAAACTGGGGAATGGGTAATAAAGGGATTATCTATCTTAAAAAAAATACAAATTCTGGTGTAGACTGTCCCTTTAAAGGGATATGAAACCCAATTTTTTTCTTTGTTCTCTTGGTATTTTTATTTTTAAAAAAAACAGAAATGTAAGCTTATGAGCCGGCCCATTTTTTTTTGGTTCAGCACCTTGGTAGCCATTGCTTATTGGTGACTAAATGTAGCCACCAGTCAGGAAGCACTACCCAGGGTTCTGAACCAAAAATTGGCCAGCTCCTTAGCTTACATTCCTGCTTTTTCAAATAAAGATACAAAGAGAATGAAGGAAAAATTGATAATAGGAAAAAAAATTAAAATTGCATGCTCTATCTGAATCATGAAAGAAAAAAAATGTGTTTAATATCCCTTTAAGTTGATATCAAGGTAGATAAAAATCAATGATTAAAAAAAAAAGTTTTTTTTTTTATTTAAATCCATTTTAATGAGAAAAAAAAGATTTTATTTTTTTAATGCTTTTTGAGTAAAAGAAAATCTTTTTTTTTTTATAAAAATAGATTATAATCCAATGGTTATTCATCTTGAAATAAGGATTAGTTTTTAATTATGTAGCATGAGGGTGTATATTCATGGCTGTAATGTTGAATTTTTTAAAAAAATTTGGCAAATTAATTCCATTAATGCATTCACAATGTCGTGTTCTCCCAGAAGCAAGATTATTTGGGCATTTTTCTGTATTCTTGGTTTTTTAGTTCTCAAAACTGTGAATTTGTGTCTGCAAAATAACATGGTTCTTCGCTTCAAAAATGTTATAAAATAAACATCCAGAGTTGAGAAATAGACCTTAAAGGGGCATAAACCAACAATTCTTTCATGATTGAGCATACAATTTTCAGATTGACTTCTTTTATCAAATTTGCTTCATGCTCTTAGAATTCTTTGTTGAAGGAAAGCAATACTTTACTGGGAGCTAGCTGAACACATTGGGTGAGCTAGTGACAAGCAGCTAGCTCCCAGTAGTGCAATGCTCCTGAGTCTACCTAGGTATGCTTTTCAACAATGGATACCAAGAGAACAAAGCACATTAGATAATAGATGTCCATTGGAAATTTGTTTAAAACTGAATTTTCTAACTGCTTCATGAAAGATTATTTTTGACTGTACTGGCAATGTAATCCCAGTGTTCCCCTGCAAGTCTATGTACACATAATCAACCCCTTTCTAGGTTTCATGAAGCTCAATGAATAGAAGATTGCTTGGAGTGGAATAGATCTGCACAAGGACCTAAGTGTGAGGAGGGAGGGGCAAGCATTAAAAATTAAAGTGAAACCTATAATGATATTGTTTTAGTAAAACCATTTAAATTGTTATCATTAAGGTTATCATTCTTTTTCTCCGTCCAATAAAGTACAGCTTGAGAGATTTCACTTCCCAAATATTTCATTAATTTCAATAATCTATTTATGCTTTTCTAATTAGTAATTGTCTGCTGTAACTGGAAAAATAATCTGAAAAGTTGTCATTCTAAAAAAAGAAACCTTAATGTTGAAAACAATTATTTTAATAGTCTTCTGACTAGAGATTTAAAGGGACAGTAAAGTCATAATTAGACATTCGTGATTTAGACAGAGCATACAATTTCAATCAACTTTCCAATTTACTTCTATTATTTAATATGCTTTCTTCTCTTGTTATCCTTTGCTGAAAGGTTTATCTAGGAAAGCTTAGAGGCAGCAAAGATCCTAGGTTTTAGCTGCTGATTGGTGGCTGCATATATATATGCATATATGTGTGTATATATATATATATATATATATATATATATATATATATATATATATATATATATACACTGTACCGATTGTCATTGGCTCCCCCATGTGTTTAGTTAGGAACCAGTAGTGCATTGCTGCTTCTTCAACAAATGATACCAAGATAATGAAATAAATTTGATAATAGAAGTAAACTGGAAAGTTGTTTAAAATTGTATGTTCTACCTAAATAATAAAATAATTTTTTTGTGTTTCATGACTCTTTAAATCAAATCCACCCTGGTTGATATCCTACTTTTAATGGATGATAGATGGATGGACAGAATACATAGATAATATATGTAGATTGATAATATCATAGATCATTCATAGATAATATTTTTGTCATAACATTCTCTTCTCCAGCACCACTGCTCTGTAAAAATATTTATTTTAATTTTAATATGAACAGAAAATAGTTCATGAACTTCCAGAAAATTCGAAAGTAGTACCCAAATCCGGAATTCTAATGGTACTATGTATGCAAAAGTATAAAAAATGATATAAAACTACCTTTAGGTTGCATGTTTAAGCTGTATTATGACATGTAAATATTGCCTATTAGACATAAGATATTGTTGTTTATACTTGGTTCCACCCCCTCTCTAAATTGTCTCATTTTAAGGATACAAATATTCCAAAATCCAAACCTTTTCTGGTCCCAGGCAGTTTGGATATAGGGTTTTCTACCTGTATTTATTCCAAATTGAATTCAAAAGCGATTACACTGGTTAGACTTGACTGTTCTAGACTCTCACACAAAACAGGGAAAAGTGTGCGTTCACAATCAGAAGTTTAGTTATAACACAATGTAATCATGTTGGAAGCACCTTTCAGTTTGTCTCATTCAGTACTCAGTGTAGGACAACTTGCAGTAGATGAGAACACTTGAAGAACAATATATTGGACAATCCTTCCCAAAATTTCCTTTGGGGGAATTCAGCATTGTACAAGAGTGCTATTTCTTTCATGTAATTAGCAAGAGTCCATGAGCTAGTGACGTATGGGATATACATTCCTACCAGGAGGGGCAAAGTTTCCCAAACCTTAAAATGCCTATAAATACACCCCTCACCACACCCACAATTCAGTTTTACAAACTTTGCCTCCCATGGAGGTGGTGAAGTAAGTTTGTGCTAGATTCTAAGTTGATATGCGCTTCGCAGCAGGCTGGAGCCCGGTTTTCCTCTCAGAGTGCAGTGAATGTCAGAGGGATGTGAAGAGAGTATTGCCTATTTGAATTCAATGATCTCCTTCTACGGGGTCTATTTCATAGGTTCTCTGTTATCGGTCGTAGAGATTCATCTCTTACCTCCCTTTTCAGATCGACGATATACTCTTATATACCATTACCTCTACTGATTCTCGTTTCAGTACTGGTTTGGCTTTCTACTACATGTAGATGAGTGTCCTGGGGTAAGTAAGTCTTATTTTCTGTGACACTCTAAGCTATGGTTGGGCACTTTTATATACAGGGAGTGCAGAATTATTAGGCAAGTTGTATTTTTGAGGATTAATTTTATTATTGAACAACCATGTTCTCAATGAACCCAAAAAACTCATTAATATCAAAGCTGAATATTTTTGGAAGTAGTTTTTAGTTTGTTTTTAGTTTTAGCTATTTTAGGGGGATATCTGTGTGTGCAGGTGACTATTACTGTGCATAATTATTAGGCAACTTAACAAAAAACAAATATATACCCATTTCAATTATTTATTTTTACCAGTGAAACCAATATAACATCTCAACATTCACAAATATACATTTCTGACATTCAAAAACAAAACAAAAACAAATCAGTGACCAATATAGCCACCTTTCTTTGCAAGGACACTCAAAAGCCTGCCATCCATGGATTCTGTCAGTGTTTTGATCTGTTCACCATCAACATTGCGTGCAGCAGCAACCACAGCCTCCCAGACACTGTTCAGAGAGGTGTACTGTTTTCCCTCCTTGTAAATCTCACATTTGATGATGGACCACAGGTTCTCAATGGGGTTCAGATCAGGTGAACAAGGAGGCCATGTCATTAGATTTTCTTCTTTTATACCCTTTCTTGCCAGCCACGCTGTGGAGTACTTGGACGCGTGTGATGGAGCATTGTCCTGCATGAAAATCATGTTTTTCTTGAAGGATGCAGACTTCTTCCTGTACCACTGCTTGAAGAAGGTGTCTTCCAGAAACTGGCAGTAGGACTGAGAGTTGAGCTTGACTCCATCCTCAACCCGAAAAGGCCCCACAAGCTCATCTTTGATGATACCAGCCCAAACCAGTACTCCACCTCCACCTTGCTGGCGTCTGAGTCGGACTGGAGCTCTCTGCCCTTTACCAATCCAGCCACAGGCCCATCCATCTGGCCCATCAAGACTCACTCTCATTTCATCAGTCCATAAAACCTTAGAAAAATCAGTCTTGAGATATTTCATGGCCCAGTCTTGACGTTTCAGCTTGTGTGTCTTGTTCAGTGGTGGTCGTCTTTCAGCCTTTCTTACCTTGGCCATGTCTCTGAGTATCGCACACCTTGTGCTTTTGGGCACTCCAGTGATGTTGCAGCTCTGAAATATGGCCAAACTGGTGGCAAGTGGCATCTTGGCAGCTGCACGCTTGACTTTTCTCAGTTCATGGGCAGTTATTTTGCGCCTTGGTTTTTCCACACGCTTCTTGCGACCCTGTTGACTATTTTGAATGAAACGCTTGATTGTTCGATGATCACGCTTCAGAAGCTTTGCAATTTTAAGAGTGCTGCATCCCTCTGCAAGATATCTCACTATTTTTTACTTTTCTGAGCCTGTCAAGTCCTTCTTTTGACCCATTTTGCCAAAGGAAAGGAAGTTGCCTAATAATTATGCACACCTGATATAGGGTGTTGATGTCATTAGACCACACCCCTTCTCATTACAGAGATGCACATCACCTAATATGCTTAATTGGTAGTAGGCTTTCGAGCCTATACAGCTTGGAGTAAGACAACATGCATAAAGAGGATGATGTGGTCAAAATACTCATTTGCCTAATAATTCTGCACTCCCTGTAAAGTTCTAAATATATGTGTTTAAACATTTATTTGCCTTGATTCAGGATGTTCAATATTCCTTATTTCAGACAGTCAGTTTCATTATTTGGGATAATGCATTTGAATAATAAAAATTTTTATTACCTTAAATTTGACTTTTTTCCTGTGGGCTGTTAGGCTCGCGGGGGCTGAAATGCTTCTTTCTCTTGTTAAGTGTATCCAGTCCACGGATCATCCATTACTTATGGAATATATTCTCCTTCCCAACAGGAAGCTGCAAGAGTCCACCCACAGCAAAGCTGCTATATAGCTCCTCCCCTAACTGCCATATTCAGTCATTCTCTTGCAAGCCTCAACATAGATAGGAGGTTGTGAGAGTCTGTGGTGCTTTCTACTTAGTTTATTCTTCAATCAAAAGTTTGTTATTTTTAAATGGCACCGGAGTGTGCTGTTTATCTCAGGCAGTATTTGGAAGAAGAATCTGCCTGCGTTTTTCTATGATCTTAGCAGACGTAACTAAGATCCATTTGCTGTTCTCACACATTCTGAGGAGTGAGGTACTTCAGAGGGGGAATGGCGTGCAGGTTTTCCTGCAGATACGGTATGTGCAGTAAAATATTTTTCTAGGAATGGAATTGACTAAGAAAATACTGCTGATACCGAAGTAATGTAAGTAAAGCCTTAAATGCAGCGATAGCGACTGGTATCAGGCTTATTAATAGAGATACATACTCTTGTAAAAATGTGTTTTAAAACGTTTGCTGGCATGTTTAATCGTTTTTTAACATATGTTTGGTGATAAAACTTATTGGGGCCTAAGTTTTTTCCACATGGCTGGCTTAAATTTTGCATAGAAACAGTTTCCTGAGGCTTTCCACTGTTATAGTATAAAAGTTACAGTTGGTGCAGTTAAAATTACAAACAGTGACATTCAGCTTCCCTCAGCAGTCCCCTGCATGCTATAGGACATCTCTGAAGGGCTCAAAAGGGCTTCAAAAGTAGGAGCTGTTATGACTGTTTAAAACATATTTTTCGTTTTGTTAATCTGTTTTTTGTATTAAGGGGTTAATCATCCATTTGCAAGTGGGTGCAATGCTCTGCTAACTTGTTACATACACTGTAAAAATTTTGTTAGTTTAACTGCCTTTTTTCACTGTTATTTCAAATTTTGGCAAAATTTGTTTCTCTTAAAGGCACAGTAACGTTTTATATATTTGCTTGTTAACTTGATTTAAAGTGTTTTCCAAGCTTACTAGTCTCATTATTAGTCTGTTCTAACATGTCTGACATAGAGGAAGCTCTGTGTTCATTATGTTTTAAAGCAATGGTGGAACCCCATCTTAGAATGTGTACCAGATGTACTGATTTCATGTTAAACAATAAAGATCATTTTTTGTCTTTAAAAACATTATCACCAGAGGATTCTGTCGTGGGGGTAGTTATGCCGACTAACTCCCCACGTGTCAGACCTTTTGACTCCCGCTTTAGGGACTCACGCTCAAATGGCGCCAAGTACATCAAGGGCACCCATAGCGTTTCTTTACCAGGGGATTCTGTCGAGGGGAAAGTTATGCCGACTAACTCTCCCCACGTGTCAGACCCTTCGACTCCCGCTTCAGGGACTCACGCTCAAATGGCGCCAAGTACATCAAGGGCGCCCATAGCGTTTATTTTACAAGACATGGCAAAGGTGGTGAATAATATTCTGGCAGCAGTATTAGTCAGACTACCTGAAATTAAAGGAAAGCAGTTAGCTCTGGGGGTAGATACAGAGCATACAGACGCTTTAAGAACCATGTATGATACTACCTCACAATATGCTTAGTCTGTGGGTGATTTTTTTTTTTGACTCAGGGAAGATGATTTAACCTGATTCTCATATTTCTACATTTAAAATTTATGCTTGAGAACCTCCACTTGTTGCTCAGGGAGGCTTTGGCTGCTCTGAATGAATGTGTACAATCGCAGGGCCAGAGAAATTGTGTAGACTGGATAAATAATATGCAGTGCCGGTGTGTACTGATGTTTTTCCAATACCTAAAGAGGTTTACTAAAAAAATTTTTTAATAAGGAATGGGATAGACCAGGTGTGCCGTTCTCTTCCCCTCCTATTTTTTAGAAGAATGTTTTCTAATAGTTACCACCACACGGGACTTCTGGCAGACAGTTCCTAAGGTGGAGAGAAGAGTTTCTACTCTAGCTAAGCGTACCACTACCTCTGACGAGGACAGTTGTGCTTTTTAGATCCAATGGATAAAAAATGTTTATTCAACAGGGTTTTATCCTGCAGCCCCTTGCATACATTGCTTCTGTCACTGCTGCTGCGGCGTTCTGGGTTGAGTCTCTTGATGAGGCTTTACAGTTAAGCGACTCCATTGGATGAATATATTTGACAAGCTTATGCTAGCCAATTCCTTTGTTTTCTGATGCCTTGTTCATTTGACTAGACTAACGGCTAAGAATTCTGTTTTTTACTATACTGGCGCGCAGAGCGCTATGGCTTATATCATGGTCAGCTGTCGTGACTTTAATAAATAAGCTACTTAACTTCCCTTCAAGGGGCAGACCCTATTCGGGCCTGGTTTGAAGGAGATTATTGCTTATATCACTGGAGGAAAAGGTCATGCCCTTGCTCAGGATAGGTCTAAATCAAGGGCAAAAAAAAAAAAAAAAAAAGTCTAATTTTCGTACCTTTTAAAAACTTCAAGGCAGGTGTGGCATCCTCTTCCTCTAAGGCAAAACAAGAGGGAATTTTTGCTCAGTCCAAAGCGGTCTGGAGACAATCGGACCTGGAACAAAGATAAGCAGGCCAAGGAGCCTGCTGCTGCCTCTAAGGCAGCATGAAGGAACGGACCCCTATCCGGTAACGGATCCTATAGGGGGCAGACTTTCATTCTTTGCCCAGGCGTGGGCAAGAGATGCCCAGGATCCCTAGGCATTGGAATTTATATCCCAGAGATATCTTCTGGATTTCAAAGATTCCCCCCCAAAAAAAGGGGAGATTTCGCCTTTCACAATTATCTGCAAACCAGATAAAGAAGGAGGCATTCTTACATTGTGTACGAGATCCATCCAGTTCCAAGAGAGGAACAGGGACAGAGTTTTTACTCAAATCTGTTTGTGGTTCCCAAGGAGAGGGAACCTTCAGACCTATTTTGGATCTAAAGATCTTAAACAAATTCCTCAGAATTCCGTCATTTAAGATGGAAACTATTCGTACCATCTTAACTATGATCCAGGAGAGTCAATAGAGGACTACAATGGATTTGAAGGATGCTTATCCTCACATTGTGATGCATAAAGATCACCATCGTTTTTCAGGTTTGCCTTTCTAGACAGGCATTACCAGTTTGTAGCTCTTTCCTTTGGGATATCTACAGCCCCAAGAATCTTTATGGAGGTTCTGGGGTCGCTTTGGCGGTCCTTAGACCGCGTGGCATAGAAGTGGCCCCTTATTTAGACGACATCCTGATACAGGCGTCAAACATCCAAATTGCCCAGTCTCATACGGACGTAGTACTGGCATTTCTGAGATCACATGGGTGGAAAGTGAACAAGGAAAGAGTTCTCTATCCCCAATCTCAAGGGTTTCCCTCCTAGGGACTCTGATAGATTCTGTATAAATGAAAATTTACCTGACGGAGTCCAGGTTGTCAAAGTTTCTAAATTTCTGCCGTGTTTTTTTCATCCCATCCGCGCCCTTCGGTGGCTCAGTACATGAATGAAATCGGCTTAATGGTAGCGGCAAGGGACATAGTACCGTTTGCACGTCTACATTTCAGACCGCTACAACTATGCATGCTCAGTCAGAGGAACGGGGATTACACAGATTTGTCCCCCTGTTAAACCTGGACCAAGAGACCAGAGATTCTCTTCTCTGGTGACTATGTCGGGTCCATCTGTCCAAGGGTATGACCTTCCGCAGGTCAGATGGGACAATTGTTACAATAGATGCCAGCCTTTTAGGTTGGGATGCAGTCTGGAACTCCCTGAAGGCTCAGGGATAGTGGACTTAGGAGGAGACCCTCCTTCTAATAAATATTCTGGAACTGGGAGTGATATTCCATGCTCTTCAGACTTGGCCTCAGTTAGCAACTCTGAGGTACATCATACTCAGTCGGACAATATACACGACTGTGGCTTACATCAGCCATCAAGGGGGAACAGAAGTTCCCTAGCGATGTTAGAAGTCTTACAGTAATTTACTGGACAGAGACTCACTCTTGTCTATCAGCTATCCATATCCCAGGTGTTGAGAACTGGGAGGTGGATTTTCTAAGTCGTCAGACTTTTCTTCCGGGGTAGTGGGATTTCCTCCGGAGGTCAAGACCAAGCAGGAGAGGGCTTTGGTGTTTTTGACAGCGCCTGCGTAGCCATGCAGGACCTGGTATGCAGATCTGGTGGACATGTCATCCTTTCCATCACGGTCTCTGCTTCAGAGACAGGTCCCTCTACCTCAGGGTCCTTTCAACCATCTAAATAGAATCAATCTGAGATGGACTGCCTGGAGACTGAACGCTTGATGTTATCAAAGCATGGCTTCTCCGAGTCAGTCATTGATACCTTAATACAGACATGAAAGCCTGTCTCTAGGAAAATTGAACATAGATATGGTGTAAATATCTGATTGTTATGAATCCAAGGGTTACTCATGGAGTAAATTCTGGATTCCCAGGATATTATCTTTTCTCCAAGATGTTTTTGAGAAAAGGGTTGTCAGCTAATTCCTTAAAAGGGACAGATTTTTACTCTGTCTATTTTTTTGCACAAGCGTCTGGCAGGTATTCTAGACGTTCAGGCATTTGGTCAGGCTTTGGTTAGATCCAAGCCTGTGTTTAAAACTGTTGCTCCGCCATGGAGCTTAAACCTGATTCTTAAGGTTCTTCAAGAAGTTCCGTTTGAACCTTTTTTGTTCCATAGATATCAATCTTTATCTTGGAAAGTTCCTTTTGGGTAGCTAATTCCTCGACTCGTAGAGTCTCCAAGTTATCTGTGTTTCAATGTGATTCTCCTTATCTGGTCCTTCGTACGGATAAGGTAGTCCTGCGTACCAACCTGGGTTTTTTCCTAAGGTGGTATCTAACAAGTACATCACTCAAGAGATAGTTGTTCCATGCTTGTATCCTAATCCTTCCTCAAAGAAGGAACGTCTATTACACAATATTGGACGTGGTTTGTGCTTTAAAGTTTTACTTACAAGCTACTACAGTTTTCATCAAACGTTCACCTTGTTTGTTGTCTATTCTGGACAGAGGAGAGGTCAAAAGACTTCAGCAGCCTCTCTGTCTTTTTGGTTAAAAAGCATAATTCATTTAGTTTATGAGACTGCTGGACAGCAGCCTCCTGAAGGGATTACAGCTCATTCTACTAGAGCTGTGGTTTTCACTTGGGCCTTTTTTAAATGTGGCTTCTGTTGAACAGATTTACAAGACGGAGTCTTGGTCTGCGCTTCATACTTTTCAAATTTAACAAATTTGATACCTTGCTTCTTCGGAGGCTATTTTTGGGAGAAAGGGTTTTTTACAGGCAGTGGTAACTTCCGTTTAAGTACCTGCCTTGTCCCTCCCATCATCCGTGTACTTTAGCTTTGGTATTGGTATTCCATAAGTAATGGATGATCCGTGGACTGGATACACTTAACAAGAGAAAACATAATTTATGCTTACCTGATAAATTTATTTCTCTTGTAGTGTATCCAGTCCACGGCCCGCCCTGTCACTTTAAGGCAGGTAATTTTTTCATTTGAACTACAGTCACCACTGCACCCTATGGTTTTTCCTTTCTCTGCATGTTTTCGGTCGAATGACTGAATATGGCAGTTAGGGGAGGAGCTATATAGCAGCTTTGCTGTGGGTGGACTCTTGCAGCTTCCTGTTGGGAAGGAGAATATATTCCATAAGTAATGGATGATCCGTGGACTGGATACACTACAAGAGAAATAAATTTATCAGGTAAGCATAAATTATGTTTTTTATTGCGTCATTCTTGGCGCAGATTTTTTTGGCGCAAAAAAATTTCTTTGTCATTTCCGGCGTCGTACTTGTCGCCGGAAGTTGTTTGCTATTGCGTAATTTTTTTGACGTTTTGCGCCAAAAATGTTGGCGTCACCGGATATGGCGTCATTCTTGGCGCCAAAAGCATTTAGGCGCCTAATAATGTGGGCGTCTTTTTTGGCGCTAAAAAATATGGGCGTCATTATTGTCTCCACATTATTTAAGTCTCATTGTTTATTTGCTTCTGGTTGCTAGAAGCTTGATCATTGGCATTTTTTCCCATTCCTGAAACTGTCATTTAAGAAATTTGATAGATTTTGCTTTATATGTTGTTTTTTCTATTACATATTGCAAGATGTCTCAGATTGACCCTGGATCAGAAGCTACTTCTGGAAAAACGCTTGACTGAGTTCAGTCCTACCAAAGCTAAGTTAATTTATATTAAATGTTATGAATGTTTATCTTTAGCTATGGTTTGTAATAGGTTATCAGGATTAACTTTTACATGCAGAATCCATTAGTATTTATGCTTTATATATTGCCATTCTTTTTACATCTTATGTACAAGAAATATTTAGAAGATTTTTAAGAAATATTTTTCTGATTCTATTTTAAAGGCTTTGTCTGACTTTGTGCCTTTCTAATAAAATTTTTAGGTCTTTTTCAACTTCTTTTTTAATTATTGAAGTTTCAAATGAGCAACAACATACTGATTTATCCTTCTCTGATGATGTTTTTTCTCATTCAGAATTTTCTTCATCAGATATTGACACTAACAAATCTATTTTTTTATTAAAGTACATTTGTTCTTTGTTGAAAAGGTGTTGATTATTTTACATTAAGGTAACTAGTTCTTTTTCAAGACTAGCTAACACTATTTCTGCTTATTTATTCTTCTGTGTTTTCAGAGTTTTTTTTCCAATTCCTTATACTAGGGAATGGAATAGGCTGAACATTTTCTTTTATTCCTTCTTCTAAAGGTTTTAAACTATACTCTTTGCCGGCAGTTTAATTCAATTTGGAGGGTTCTCCAATTTATTGGGGCTATCTCTACTCCTACTAATTATGCTATTGTTTCTATAGCAAAATAGTTATGGAAAATTATTTCGTTTCAGGTACTTTTTTTGGACCTATGATTTATTTGGATGTTGCAATTGCTTCATTTTTTCTGTTTACTTTAAGTTCAAGTATCAGATTATGATTTATTTTAGCATTGTTAAAGGGACAAAATTTACTAGACTAGGTGCTGTTGCATTTGTCTTGTTGTTTTGCATTTATTGATTATGCAAGTCCACTGTATTGTCTGGTCCTTTAACTGGACTATCATGCTAATAATTTAATTTGTGTCTTCATTTTATTGAATATTTTCGCAAATGAGGTTTAATCTATGTCTTTAGCTGTTTGAGCTAGAAGAATTTTGTGATTTCTAAAAATCCATATTTCTTTTGTTCTAAGATAATCAATTATTTGTTTTATAATTGGATTCAATTCTTAACTGTTACTCTGGGCTTCAAGATTGAGTTCTAAGACTAAAACTTTAAGCTTATACTAGTTTGGTTGTTCTTATTATGGAATGAATTCCTGAATTCTTTCCCAAGTAACATGTTTTTCATTGGAAATTTTTTCCGTTCGAAATCAGCTCCCTTAAATTGCGATGTATGTGCCGTATTCCAGCTTGGCTGGCAAGGGGCAGGTTAAGACTTTTTTGAAATTTATTTGGTTCTATTCAGGTCCAAATTTCTTTTATTTTATTCCAGTAAGGCTAACACTTTCTTTAAGTGTGTTTCGGTCCTATTTATTTTGGGTACTGTTGAAGCATGGCTGATCACCCGTGGGGTTCAAGCGCTGCTCAGACCTGGAATCTTCTGGGGTATTTCTTCCAGTTCCATTTTTAGGAACTGGGTTTTGGAGTTTTTATTCAAACTATTCTGCCTTTTTTTGTGATAGCATTATTTGTTTTCTTTAGATACAATAAATGCATATTTTTTCTGTATTCATTCAGATTATTTTCTGAGGATGCGGAATCTCATATGATTCACTTTGTTCTTCAGGACATAGTTAGAGGATCTTTTTTTCAAAAGCTCTTGATTCCTCTCTCAAGGGTCACCTTTTTTTGGGTTTCCAGATAGTTTGTGTCGCTGTCTTTGTCTCTATCAGACAAGGGACAATTTTATTGGGTTCCGTCTGTCGGTACCTTTAGTCTCTATTATTTTCTTCAGTTGCTATATATGCATAGAAGTTTTTGGTCTTATGGCCACAGCATTGGATTCAATTCCCTTTGCTCATTTTCAATAGAAAGAACCTTTCCAGTCTTTTATGCTGAATTATGATGCAGGGATTCTAGGATTTCGCTTTTTAAATCTTCAAATCCTAATATTTATCTCTCTTGATTTGGTGGTTAAAGGGACAGTCTACACCAGAATTTTTATTTTTTTAAAAGATAGATAATCCCTTTATTACCCATTCCCCAGTTTTGCATAACTAACACAGTTATAATAATATACTTTTAACCTCTGTGATTATCTTGTATCTAAGCCTCTGCGAACTGCCCCTTTTTCAGTTCTTTTGACAGACTTGCAGTCTAGCCAATCAGTGCCTGCTCCCAGATAACTTCTCGTGCACAAGCACAGTGTTATCTATATGAAATACGTGAACTAACACCCTCTAGTGGTGAAAAACTGTTAAAATGCAATCTGAAAGGAGGTGGGCTTCAAGGTCTAAGAAATTAGCATATGAACCTCCTAGGTTAAGCTTTCAACTAAGAATACCAAGAGAATAAAGCAAAATTGGTGATAAAAGTAAATTGGAAAACTGTTTAAAATTACATGCTCTATCTGAATCATGAAAGTTTTTTTTGGCCTAGACTGTCCCTTTAAGATCACCATCATTTAGTTCTACAGGTCTCTTCGTTTCTTTCAACCTGGACCATGATCTCTACAGATGTGAGTCTTTTTGGTTGGGAGGCTGTCTGAGGATCTCTGTCAGCACAAGGGGTTTGGAAATCTCAGGAGGCGAGATTACCATTTGATATTTTAGAACTCCGTGCTTTCTCAGAGTTTTTCAGTTAGTTTTCTTTTTGAGGAAGAGACGTTTATTGTTTTTCAGACAATATCACAACTATGGTGTATGTCAATCATCAGGTTAGGACTATCAGTCCTTATGCTGTGACAGAAGTGTCTCGGATATTAGCTTAGGCTAAATCCAGCTCCTATCTAAATTCTGTGGGTTTTTTCCCAGGTATAGATATTTGGGAAGCGGATTATCTCTGTTAATCAAGTTTTACATCCGGGAGAATGGTCTCTCATACCCAGATATGTTTTTCTTTTTTTCAGATGTGAGCATTTCTAGAAATAGATCTGTTGGCATCTCATCTGAATAAAGAACTTCCCAGGGGCCTATTCAGGTCCGGGGATCCTCAGGCGGAAGTAATGTATGCATTGACATTTCTTTGGAAATTATCTTTTTTGCCTATTTCTTTCCGCCTCTAGTTCTTCTTCCAAAGTGATTTTCCAAAATTCTTATGGAGTATTTGTTTGTTATGCTGGTGGCTCCAGCATGGCCTCTCAGGTTTTGGTATGCGGATTTCATTCGGATGGCCAGTTGCCAACCTTGAACACTTCCGTTTAAACCAGACCTTCTTTCTCAAGGCCCATTTTTTCCATCAGGATCTCAAATCATTAAATTTGAAGGGATGGAGATTGAACGCTTGGTTTCAGGCTCATAAATCTGTCTCTAGAAAGATTTATTATTAAGTCTGGAAGACCTACTTTTCTTGGCATTCTTTTAAAATTCATAGAATTTTATTATTTTTTTCAGGTTGGTTTGGATATGGTTTTGTCTGCAGTTCTTGTTAGGACAAATCTCTACTCCTTCTGTTCTTTTTTCACAGAAAGATTGCTAATCATCCTGATATGTATTGTTTTGTTCAGGCTTTGGTCCGTATCCAGCCTGTCATTAATTCAATCTCTCCTCTTTGGAGTCCCAATTTGGTGCTGAAGGCTTTACAGGCTCCTCCGTTTTGAAACTATGCATTTTCTGAACATTAAATTACTTTCTTGGAAAGGTATTGTTCCTTTTGGTTATTTCTTCTGCTAGAAGAATTTTTGAGTTATCTGCTCTTTTTTGTGATTATCTTTTTCTGATTTTTCATCAGGATAAGGCAGTGTTACTTCCTGATATTCATCATTTTTTTTTTTTTCAGGTTTTGATTCGTATCAAACCTGTCATTAAGCCAATTTCTCCTCCTTGGAGTCTTATTTGGGTTCTGAAGGTTTTTCAGGCTCTTCTTTTTGAGCATATGCTTGCTCTGGACATTAATTACTTTCATGGAAAGTATTGTTCTTTTTGGACATCTCTTCAGTTAGAACAGCTTTTGAATTATCTGTTTCTCTTTTTTCTGATTTTTTTTTTTCATCACGAAAAGGTGGTTTTTGCTGTCCTCATTTCAATTCTTACCTAAAGTTGTAAATTCTAACAAACATTAGGGAGGAATTATTCTTTTCCTAAGGCTTCTTTGGTGAGATTCTTACTTTCTATGTTGAAGCTATTCAGATTTCAGATAGACTTCTAGTCTATTTTTTATCTTTTCTGGTTTTAGGAAAGTCAAAAGCTTCTGCCATTTATTTGGCATCTTGCTTAAACTTTTGATTCATCATGCTTATTTGGAGTCGGGTGGATTCCCGCCTCGGAGGATTACGGCTCATTCTACTAGGTAAGTTTCTACTTCCTGGGCTTTTTAAAGAATGAAGCTTCTGTTGATCAGATTTGCAAAGCAATGACTTGGTCTTCTTTGCATACTTTTACTATGTTTTACCATTTTGATGTTTTCTCTTCTTTAGAAGCAGTTTTGGTAGAATGGTACTTCAGGCAGCTGTTTCAGTTTGATTCTTCTGCTTATAATTTCAGTTTTTTTCATTATAAAAATTGAAACTTTTTCGATTTGGGTAGTGGATTAATTTTTCAGCGGAATTGGCTGTCTTTATTTTATCCCTCCCTCTCTAGTGACTCTTGTGTGGAAGTTCCACATCTTGGGTATTTGCTATCCCATACGTCACTAGCTCATGGACTCTTGCTAATTACATGAAAGAAAACATAATTTATGTAAGAACTTACCTGATAAATTCATTTCTTTCATATTAGCAAGAGTCCATGAGGCCCACCCTTTTTTGTGGTGGTTATGATTTTTTTGTATAAAGCACAATTACTCCAATTCCTTATTTTTTTTATGCTTTCGCTCCTTTCTTATCACCCCACTTCTTGGCTATTCGTTAAACTGAATTGTGGATGTGGTGAGGGGTGTATTTATAGGCATTTTAAGGTTAGGTAGGAATGTATATCCCATACGTCACTAGCTCATGGACTCTTGCTAATATGAAAGAAATGAATTTATCAGGTAAGTTCTTACATAAATTATGTTTTTGCGCTCTTGTGCAACACCGCCCCCTGCCCGCGCACTGCCAATCAATCGCGTAGGCAGGAGCTGTCAATCTCCCCTGACGGACGAGACCGTGGATATTGAAATTCTCCACCTAAGAGGTGTGGAGTAGAGGATAGGATGACCACTGCTTGATAAATACTGACTGCAAGTTCTCTTTTGAGAACCTGCAGTCGTAATGCCATGAACGGCTTGATAAATCGAGCCCTATGTCTCAGATGATATCTCCTCCAGATATTACCACTAGTAGCGTCGTGGACTACTGTAATCTTCTAAAAAATACCTCAAAGCAACGTAGCTACAAAAACACCATTCAAACTGTAGATGATGTGCAGATAATGTATAGATTATGAAACCCTGATTTGTGATTGTGTCCTATATTTGTCTCAGAGCTGAGAACAAGTTGTAGAATGCTTATGTAAGGCAGTGATTGACATTGCTTCTTACACTTCAGTAAGGGGATAGGATGCTCTGTTGCTTTGAGAAATTAAAAAATGTTTGAGTAGAGGTTTGTCTGGCAAGATTGGCATCAGTGAACCTCTTGGGAAGGAAAGAGCCAACAAGCAGATTATCTCTGTAAAACAGAAACCTGCTTAAGAAACTTGGGCGAATAATAAAAATCAAGTTGGACTGAGTATTAAAGGGAAATTAAACAACTTGAGGTTGTAATATAAAATGTTTAGTTATACTGTATATAGTAGTTATCTTTCAATATTTTGTACTTTTATTCCTGTAATTTAAATCTGAATAGTGTGAGATTTGCAGTTCCTGTTAGAACTGAGAGTGTGAACATGAACCCCACATTTTTTATTTTAGGATTCAGACAGAGCATAACATTTAAAATAACTTTCAAATGTACTTCTATTTTCTTATTTGCTTTGTTCCCTTGGCATCCTTTGTTGAAAAGCATACCTACATAGGATTAGGAGCAGCAATGCACTACTGGGAAGTAGCTGCTGGTTGTTTGCTGTACATATATGTCTTTTGTTGTTTGCTCACCCCATTAATGCTTTGCTGTTCCCTAAACAAAGGTTAACAAGAGAATGAAGCAATTTGATCATAGAAATAAATTGGAAAGTTGTTTAAAATTGTATGTTCTATCTAAATCATGAGATATATTTTGGGTTTCATGTCCCTTTAACTGCTATATTCCACACAGTCATTGGCTGCACAAACTATTGACTCATTTAAAATATATTTCCCTATAATGCTTGTTATGGTCCTGAAGAAATTAAACATTCACTTGTTTATAATGATTCTATTTTAACCAGGGGAATATGGTTCACTCAGCTGAAAGAATTACATAGAGGCGCCAGGTGGCCACTACAAAAAAGAGGCCAGTAAATTCTAAACTGAATTCCCCATAAAGGGGATATTTGCGCTCCACTCAGTAATAGCAATTCACGTAAATGTGCGCTGGTATTACAAGTAATGCGCAATGCGAACATGACAAGCCTTGCGGTCACAAGAGCGTGCTTTCATAGACTCCAATAAGAGCTTTGTTCTCATGCCGTGAGACACAGCAAAAAACCTTGCACAGGGGGCAAGTCGCACAGCGTTGGGCAGCAAAATAAAAATATATATGTGTATAAATATATAGATATAGATTTATGTGTATGTACATATATTAACATATAAATATATATATATATATATATATATAAACAGTCCCCATTCACCTTTATGTAAAGGCACTTTCAGTGCCATTTTTTTTTTCTTCAAACACCCCACATCCCCTCACTTTAACCCCTTATAACTGCTTTGTGCTGTTTTTTATTAAAAAAACAAAACGCTCATATTTTTTTTTATTTATATTAAGGAACTGTCAACTTTATTTTGGGGCAGTAGGTGCACATTTTTTTCATTAACCAGAGGTCTGACCTCTGGTTAATTGTGCTAAGGGCAAAGTGAAATCGCAAGCTCAAGAGACCATTAGCCAGCCACTTGTAATGGCTGGTTATTTAATATGCGCCCGTAAACGGTCAAATTTGTCCCCCTATGGGCCTACGTTAAAATAGTGCTCCACTTGTTATCCAGCCACAAATGTTTTAATTTATTTTATTTTAAAAAAATAATATGCAATGTACATTATTGATTTTGTTCACTCAAGTCAAAATGAAACTTTCATTATTCAGATAGAGCAGCAATTTTAAACAACTTTCCAATTTACTTCCATTAACAAAATGTGCAGTCTTTTTATATTTACACTTTGAGTCACCAGCTCCTACTGAGCATGTACAAGAATTCACAGAATAAGTTTGTATGCGTTTGTGATTGGCTGATGGCTGTCACATGGTACGTGTATGCATTTGTGATTGGCTGATGGCTGTCACATGGTATGTGCATGCATTTGTGATTGGCTGATGGCTGTCACATGGTACAGGGGGAGTGGAGATAGACATACCATTTAAAATTGTCAGAAAAAAAAAATCTACTGCTCATTTGAAGTTCAGACTAAGGGGTATTTATCAATGTGCGAGCGGACATGATACGAAGTAGCGTATCATATCCACTGCACATCGATAAATGCCGACAGCATACGCTGTCGGCATTTATCATTGCACCAGCAGTTCTTGTGAACTGCTGGTGCAATGCCGCCCCCTGCAGATTTGCAGCCAATCGGCCGCTAGCAGGGGGTGTCAATCAACCAGATCATATTCGATCGGGGTGATTTCTGTCCGCGGCCAAAGGGCAGGGGGGCAAGTTATAGAGCAGCAGTCTTTAGACCGCTGCTTTATAACTTCTGTTTCCGGCGAGCCAACAAGGGGCCTCAAGCTCCAGTACGGAGCTTGATTAATATTCCCCTATGTGCTATTGTTGTGTCTTATCTTGCATTTGTTGATTATGCAAATCTACTGTGTTGACTGGTCCTCTGACAGGTTGGAGTGCATCTATATTCTTGACTCCTGTATTGCATCCCTGCTGTGGTATTTTCTTTGTGTTCATCCGATTGATGTCTGCAGATCTATATACATTCCTTGCATTAGAGCAGGGAGCTATTTTCACAGGCAAATCAGCATTGACATAGCAGCTCATCCAGGGTATTTTGTTATTGCGGAATAAACAAGTTCCACAAGACTTTCAGGTGCTTTCAGAACAAGCTGTCTTTACTTCATAGGAGCAGATCATTTACAATTCAGTGATTGCCTTGTTTTGAGTCCTTATAGTCGGTATATTCAGGAGACAAGCCTTGGATGTAGTGTTCTGTAATCACTATTGCAGCGTGACAACACTGAGTGCACCATATGTAACATGGAGTGTGTTTTATACAGACAAGTATGTCATTGCATTGCTGCGTCTCATTTGCTGAATCACCTTTCAAAATACGTAAGGAAAAGGGTTGGGGCTGTGTTAGTAAATTAGGTGGGGCCACAAATATGTATATGAGCAATTTTCTTTCATGATATCTTGTTTGCAGCAATTGGAGAAGATAGGTCTAGCCATGATCATTATGTCTGTATAAACTACATTGTTTTGCAGCTGTTATCGACTGAAGCCAATAAGGGACAGATGTGTAGCAGGTTTAGCCTTCAAAAGTCTGCAGTCTGCATTTTTACTATAGAACATTAGAAAGTCCACAGTTTTCAGAGCCAAATTACATTAAAAAAAAATATATATATTGATATTATATTGCTAAGTTGCTGTACTACATATACTGTCCCTTTCAAGCCCTAGATTACGATTGTTGGTTACTGGAGATGTACGCACCTTCAATAAAATCCTAAAAGCAACTACATAAGAAGCCAGGGTTCTTCAAACTTTTTTTCCCAAGACCCAGTGCCATGATACCACATACCTTTGCGACCCTGTTTTTATGCTTGATCTAAATATTTCTGAAGTGAGATGGCAAGATAGCTGCATTTTTTGGCAAAGTGACTAAAATGTGTGCGTACTTTATTCCCGATTGTATTGAAACTTGAAAGTGTTGTAGAAGGTAATAATAAACACACTCTCATACAACTCTCATACAACACACACACTCTCCTACAACTCTCATACAACACACACACTATCATACAACTCTCATGCAACACAGAAAAAAGCAGGCGGCTACTGAGATACTGAAAAAGGTACTTTTTATTCCAGGTAAAAAGTTTGACAAAAAGCAAAAAAAGATTAATATGACACAACACACCAGGGAGGGAAACAGCAGATTTACATGTTTCACGCTGGCTAGCGCTTAATCATAGAAGCTGTTAGACAAGTGAAACCTGCTGTGGCTCTTAAAGGGACAGTGCACCAATCAAAACACCTCATATCTAAATTAGAACAAAACAGGTGTAACATAAATGTATTGTTTCTACATATATGTCCACTGAGAGAGCCACAGATCAGATAAGAATAAAAATATAATGGCAATACTTGTGAAGATGTGCAATCCAACCAAAGAACACTAGTATATTCAAAGCTAAATAACTGTATATTCTGTACATAAAATGTGATGTTAAACACATATGTGCAGATTCTAAAAAAAGCACCATATACAGTGATAGCTAATTATTGATAAAACAAAACTAGATTTGGCAACAAAATATAACATAATTTATCATATAATTTTTCAAAAAAGGAGAATAGAGAACAAAAATAAAACATGAAAATGTCTCTCCATGATTTGAAAAAAATCTCTAAATAGTTTCTCAAATAATTTCTTGATAATTTAGAGAAGAAAATGCTGCCAAACACTTGGAATAATTCTACAGACTTTGGAAATCAAAGAAATTCAAGACAAATTCAGATACAAAAGAAATTAGTAACCTGAAGCTATAATTCAAAGAGATACGATACTCTGTAATAAAATGTAATATTTACACAAAATTATTATTGAAATTGATGGCATAGGAAGAAAAAATGGAAATGGGATTTTTGAGAATATGTGTTAATGGATAAGGGAATTTATACTAATATGAAAATATATGTACTTACATCCATTAACCAAAAACAACTTATAACAACTAATGGGGCTAGTCCACAAAGTATCTCATATCCCACTCTAAGTTCATACCTAAAGGTGATCTGGTCTTTAGCTTGTAGATCCAATACAACTCTTTTTTATCTAGGATCTTACATATATCACCCCCCCGATAAGGGGTTCTCGCTACATCTATGACCTTGATTTTTACTTTTGGTATGTTTGTAAGATGAAATAGATTAAAATGTTTGGCAACTGCCGAGTCCTTATTGTAATTTTTAATATCCCTGAGATGTTCTCTTGCCCGATCTCTGAGGGTTCTACTCGACTGACCTACATATTGTATTCCACAAAGCTGGCAGTCCAAAAGATAAACTATATAATCTGTGAGGCATGTTGCATGGAAGTTGATTTCAAAGGAATCACCAGTAACCTTACTAGAAAAACTTCTAGTGAAGTCCATGTTTTCACAAGTTATACAGTTTGACAAGTGAGCCCTAAAGTTACATGTGCCTCTAAGCCAGTTACTATTTGATTGGGCATTAGCCACTAAGCTATCACCGAGTTTAGTTAAATCTAATACCCAATCAAATAGTAACTGGCTTAGAGGCACAGGTAACTTTAGGGCTCACTTGTCAAACTGTATAACTTGTGAAAACATGGACTTCACTAGAAGTTTTTCTAGTAAGGTTACTGGTGATTCCTTTGAAATCAACTTCCATGCAACATGCCTCACAGATTATATAGTTTATCTTTTGGACTGCCAGCTTTGTGGAATACAATATGTAGGTCAGTCGAGTAGAACCCTCAGAGATCGGGCAAGAGAACATCTCAGGGATATTAAAAATTACAATAAGGACTCGGCAGTTGCCAAACATTTTAATCTATTTCATCTTACAAACATACCAAAAGTAAAAATCAAGGTCATAGATGTAGCGAGAACCCCTTATCGGGGGGGTGATATATGTAAGATCCTAGATAAAAAAGAGTTGTATTGGATCTACAAGCTAAAGACCAGATCACCTTTAGGTATGAACTTAGAGTGGGATATGAGATACTTTGTGGACTAGCCCCATTAGTTGTTATAAGTTGTTTTTGGTTAATGGATGTAAGTACATATATTTTCATATTAGTATAAATTCCCTTATCCATTAACGCATATTCTCAAAAATCCCATTTCCATTTTTTCTTCCTATGCCATCAATTTCAATAATAATTTTGTGTATATATTACATTTTATTACAGAGTATCGTATCTCTTTGAATTATAGCTTCAGGTTACTAATTTCTTTTGTATCTGAATTTGTCTTGAATTTCTTTGATTTCCAAAGTCTGTAGAATTATTCCAAGTGTTTGGCAGCATTTTCTTCTCTAAATTATCAAGAAATTATTTGAGAAACTATTTAGAGATTTTTTTCAAATCATGGAGAGACATTTTCATGTTTTATTTTTGTTCTCTATTCTCCTTTTTTGAAAAATTATATGATAAATTATGTTATATTTTGTTGCCAAATCTAGTTTTGTTTTATCAATAATTAGCTATCACTGTATATGGTGCTTTTTTTAGAATCTGCACATATGTGTTTAACATCACATTTTATGTACAGAATATACTGTTATTTAGCTTTGAATATACTAGTGTTCTTTGGTTGGATTGCACATCTTCACAAGTATTGCCATTATATTTTTATTCTTATCTGATCTGTGGCTCTCTCAGTGGACATATATGTAGAAACAATACATTTATGTTACACCTGTTTTGTTCTAATTTAGATATGAGGTGTTTTGATTGGTGCACTGTCCCTTTAAGAGCCACAGCAGGTTTCACTTGTCTAACAGCTTCTATGATTAAGCGCTAGCCAGCGTGAAACATGTAAGTCTGCTGTTTCCCTCCCTGGTGTGTTGTGTCATATTAATCTTTTTTGCTTTTTGTCAAACTTTTTACCTGGAATAAAAAGTACCTTTTTCAGTATCTCAGTAGCCGCCTGCTTTTTTCTGTACCTTTTTGCGGCTGTCCACCGCTTCTCTGGGCCGGCTCCATACCTTCCCCTACTCAGAGTGGGTCTGTTTCCCTCTTACCCGACGGACGTTTCCTGCAGCAGCACCAGCTTTACTATACGTCTCATACAACACACACTCATACAACTCTCATACAACACACACACACAACTCTCATACAACACACACACTCTCATACAACTCTCATACAACACACATACTCATACAACTCTCATACAACACACACTCTCATACAACACACACTCTCATACAACACACACACACACTCTCATACAACACACACACACACTCTCATACAACACACACACACTCATACAACTCTCATACAACACACACTCATACAACTCTCATACAACACACACACTCTTATACAACTCTCATACAACACACACACCCTCATACAACACACACACTCTTATACAACTCTCATACAACACACTTATACAACACACACACTCTTATACAACTCTCATACAACACACTTATACAACACACACACTGTCATAAAACTCTCATACAACACACACACACACACACTCTCATACAACACACACAATTTCACATACAACTCATACAACACACACAATCTCTCATACAACACACTCTCATACTACTCTTATACAACACACACACCTTTACAGCGCACATACACTCTCATACCTGACCTGTGGTTTGAAGAACCCTGGTCTAAGCTATAGAATAATTAATATAAATATCCACTCCCCCCCCATCTTTTAGTGTTGGAAGAAATGTAGCATGCTTAGAAATGAATAATTAGACTGACACCCATATACTGTGTTCAATGTGACTGACAGAACAAGCCCATTTAGATGGTTTTGACAAGGTGAGTGAAGCTGTAGCATGCTTGTGCTCAAGAATACAGTGGAAATTTACCACAGTCAGCTTGTTTATCATATGTTTCAATCTTAATCTTATCCCTTTAAAGGTTCAGATAGATTATACAATTTAAGACAATTTACCAATTTATGTCTATTATCTAATTTGCTTCATTATTTTGATATCCTTTGTTGAAAAGGATATCTAGATAGGCTTAGTAGCTGCTGATTGGTGGCTGCACATATATGCCTCATGTGAATGGCTCACCCCTATGCATTGCTATTTCTTCGACAAAGGATATCTAAAGAATGAAGCAAATTAGATAATGGAATGTTGTTTAAAATTGTATTCTCTATCTGAATCATGAAAGAAAATGTTGGGGTTTAATGTCCCTTTAAGTATTCATCTATATTTTAAATTTAGGTTTTGATTCTGTTTGTCAAACAACTCTTTTTTTTTTCTAATTATTTTCATTTCCCTTGTTCTATTAGTTTTCATTGTACTTATTGTTATATGACCGTATTTATGAACACAAACAGTAAATAAAATGTCTGGGGTTTGTTGCCTGGTGCGTCTTTTTGTCAGGTTAGACTGATAAACTACAGGATATTACTCTGGGTTCTCCCTATGATTAGTAAGATGTCACAAGACATGGGCTTCTTGCTCTCACGGCCTAGAGCAGGGGTGGGCAAGAGGTAGATCGCGGTCTACCAGTGGACCGCAAGTGAATTTTGAGGTGACCTCCTGGAAGATTTGAAAAGTCTGCATAATAAGAGAACCATTTCTCACACATCTAGATTCTGAGTGAAGAGCCTCGCCACCGTAGATGTATGAGAAATGTTTTTCTTATGCAGACTTTTGAAATCGGCTATGACTCTATGATGGCGGTAAGTGTACTTCCGCATGCGCGACGTGGCTGCAGCTGAACTCACTGCCCCAGCTTTGGTTACTGCCTGTCCCAAACTCTTACTTTTTGCCTCAAGAGCAGTCAGCCCATAGTAGAGACTCTTCATGCGCCAGGCTGAGATGCTGCTCGGTATCCCTGGCAGTTCCAGGTCCTGCTCTGTCTGATATTCTGCTGCTACTTTCTAGTTCTGTCCTCCGTTACTTGTCACCAGGCTCTGCTGGGTGAATGGTCTAGTGGTTTTTTTCCCAGGGTCTGTTACTCCCCCTCAGGTTCTTATAACTACTCTGTACCAGGCTTTGATGCAGCTCTCTGATACTTTCTCTGACACATTAATATTAGCTATACTGTGCTAGTATCTGCAGCTTTCTGTTCCCAGAATTTGTTGTCACCAAATTGTGCAGGTCAGTTGCTGCTATACCAGTCTCTGGTTGCTGTGTAAGGCAGTACAGAGCCTGCAGGTCCTACCGCTGTCACTATCCCAATTATTTGCAGTAGTCTTCCGCTAGTAGCGGACGGATGGAGAGCAGCCAACAGGACCTGCCCCCTAATCAACCTGACATGGCGTCCAGCCAATAAAATGACTTTGTAGAATGAGTCTGTCTATGATTGGCCCATGTGTTCCAGGCTTGACTACTCCGCTAGCCCTAGACTCGAGCCGTCTTAATTGTGAGACTACTTATTTATACGCAGGCGCGGTACACAGATAAAGTTGCTTGATGGTCCCAGCATGATGTAAAGAGAGAACTCTCGCAGTATGTAAAGAGCGCGGCTGTATTGATTATTAAAGAGTGCGGCTGATTTTTAAAGCTGTATAATTTGTGGCAAAAATACAATTTTCAGCCAGCAGGTCCTGTTTGTGGCAAAAATACAATTTTCAGCCAGCAGGTCCTATTTGTGGCAAAAATACAATTTTCAGCCACCGACTGCTGTGGTGGTTGTTTTTTGTTTAGTTTTTTTAAGTTAGGTGACCACGGCACTTGGTATAAAATTAGAGGTAGCCCTTGCCTTACAAAAGTCTGCCCACACCTGGCATAGAGTGATGCTCCTGCACCTCACTGACAAGACATAGAGAGGCCCAAACAGTCTTCTGGTGTTTGTTATTATATCTCGTTTAAGAGGCGAATTGTCTCGGCTGAATTGTCTTTTTGACCATCTCTATTCCTCTTTTTAATTCAAAGTAGACAAGCACTCCAGAGATCAAGTCACAGGTAGGCAGATAGAACAAAAGAAAGAGTGCACTCGCCAGGACTTTTCAGAAATTTATTCCACATTTTGTTCTATATATATATATATATATAACACATAGAAACACCCAGCACTCACCAGCTAGCTCACAGCTAAGATAAAATCACAACTGGAAAGGTTAGTTAACGCATCTGGCCAAATGGGAAAAGCTCAGGCACCACGTCAAGATCCTTTCCACTGCCTGAGTCCCTAACACAGCCACACCATGCAAGCTTACAAAGCCAAACAAACTGAGAACAAAGAAGGGGTGCACAGGTGGATGTAATCACCCAGAGAAATACACCCCTATTTAGCACCCAGGGCTGGGATGCTGCTGAGTCACTGGATGTGTACCTGGTCCGGTCTTGGAGTGCAGTTCCCTTCCGTGTTTTGTATTTCTCTGGGTGATTACATCCACCTGTGTGTGTATTAATTTCAGCTTGCTTGGCTTTGCTGCAACATAAGCGGGACAGCTCTATCTACTGGCTATTTTAATAAATGCACTGCTTCTCAATGCTTTTCTATAGCAGTCACATGACTGGAATATAAAGGTTGTTATTCTGAAACGGTGTAAATTGAACCGTTGTAGAACGAGGGCCACCTGTGTGTGTATATGTATATATGTATATATATATATAGTATCCAGAAGGGAAAGAAGCAAACCCTGGAGCTAAAAAAACTTGTATACTTGTGGTTTATTCAGCAATGTTGCCAAGTATCAGGTGAGTAGACAGATGACATCTGACGCGTTTCGCACATGTGCACATGTGTTTCATTATACAATAACAAAATTATTTTTTTTAAGGGGGCACAGAATTCCATTTGGGCGGGCATTGCCCGTCAATGCCCCCCCCTTGGAGCCGACCCCGATATATATGTGTATGTGTGTGTGTGTATATATATATATATATATATATATATATAAAGATGTATTGTAGTATATGCACTCTCACCAACACACTACAACTTGCCAGGGTGCTGTAGCCAGGTATGTAGAAAACGAAAAATAGAAAGCACTCACTGGAAAAATAGAAAGCCTCAAGAACCCCTATGTTTTGCTGCATATAGCGCAAAGTGAGGCCACGATCGGGTGTTGATGTTTATACTCAGGTTGCTATGGCAACCTTGTAGTCGGACAAGTAGTGGATTGCGGCAAAGTGATGGGGAGATAAGGCGACGCTTTCATCATGTTTCAGTCTGATAGTGTAACTTTGGTTTGGTCTTATTCTTATAAGGTTGACAATGTAGTTGGATCTCGGGCGTGGTAGCGTTTGACGGTGTTTGGGTAGGCGCGGTGGTATTCGGCTACTATTGCACAGAGCTGTTTATATTGGTTGCCAGGACAACCGCCCGAGTGGGTATGTGTCACGGCGTTGCGGTGGTGAGTAATTGATTTTAGCAGACGCGGTGATACTCAGTTACTAGGACACACAGAGGTGTTTACATGGGTTACCAAGGCAACCGCTCGTGTTGCTGTTGTAAGTGACGGCGTGACGTACTTGTCGGCGTCCATTTAGCCTATTAGAACATTTGTTGGCATCCTCTACACAATGCACTCCATTGTGACTGGCCTGTAATACTGAAAAAGGCGTGGTTATCGATGACTAATTTGCCTGGCCAATCAAAGAATGGGGGTATGTCATATCCCACCTATCAGGCTCTTTGTTGTTTTTATTTTCATTAGATGTGCGTTACAGATTTTATCCCAGTCTCAGTAGATCGGTCATGTTTTGGGGGCTATCAGGTATACTTATAGTTTGCACACATAGGATCACGTATATATCTATATACATTTACACATTTAATATATTATTCACTACTAGTACTAAAGCCCGTGTACACGGGCCATTTTTTGCAGTACAGCGGTCCCACCCCTTGCTCTCTCCCCCCTCTCTTTTGCTCTCTCTTCCCCCCTTTCTTTTGCTTTCTCTCCCCCCTCTCTTTTGCTTTCTCTCCCCCCTCTCCTTTGCTCTCTCTCTCTCCCCTCTTTTGCTCTCTCCCTCCTTTCTTTTGCTCTCTCTCCCCCCTCTTTTGTTCTCTCCCCCCTCTTTGGCTCTCCTCCCCCCTCTTTGGCTCTCTCCCCCCCTCTTTGGCTCTCTCCCCTCTTTTGCTCTCTCTCCTCTTTGGCTCTCTCTCTCCCCCCCTTTGGCTCTCCCCCCCTTTGGCTCTCCCCCCCCCCCCCCTTTGGCTCTCTCTCCCCCCTCTTTGGCTCTCTCCCCTCTTTTGCTCTCTCTCCTCTTTTGCTCTCTCTCCTCTTTTGCTCTCTCTCCTCTTTGGCTGTCTTTCCTCTTTGGCTGTCTTTCCTCTTTGGCTCTCTCTCTCCCCCCTCTTTGGCTCTCCCCTCCCCTTTGCCCCCCCCCCCTCTTTGGCTCTCCCCCCCTCTTTTGTTCTCTCTCTCCCCTCTTTGGCTCTCTCCCCCCTCTTTTGTTCTCTCCCCCCCTCTTTGGCTCTCTCCCCCCCTCTTTGGCTCTCTCCCCCCCTCTTTGGCTCTCCCTCCCCCTCTTTGGCTCTCTCTCCCCCCTCTTTGGCTCTCTCTCCCCCCTCTTTGGCTCTCTCTCCCCCCTCTTTGGCTCTCTCTCCCCCCTCTTTGGCTCTCTCTCCTTTTTGGCTCTTTTTCCTCTTTGGCTCTCCCTCCCCCCTTCTCTTTGGCTCTCCCTCCCCCCTTCTCTTTGGCTCTCCCTCCCCCCTTCTCTTTGGCTCTCCCTCCCCCCTTCTCTTTGGCTCTCCCTCCCCCCTTCTCTTTGGCTCTCCCTCCCCCCTTCTCTTTGGCTCTCCCTCCCCCCTTCTCTTTGGCTCTCCCTCCCCCCTTCTCTTTGGCTCTCCCCCCCTTCTCTTTGGCTCTCCCCTCCCCTTTGCCCCCCCTCTTTTGCTCTCTCTCTCCCCTCTTTGGCTCTCTCTCCCCTCTTTGGCTCTCTCTCCCCTCTTTGGCTCTCTCTCCCCTCTTTGGCTCTCTCTCCCCTCTTTTGTTCTCTCTCCCCTCTTTTGTTCTCTCTCCCCTCTTTGGCTCTCCCCCCCCCCTCTTTGGCTCTCTCCCTCCCTTTCTTTGGCTCTCCCTCCCTTTCTTTGGCTCTCCCTCCCTTTCTTTGGCTCTCCCCCCCTTCTCTTTGGCTCTCCCCCCCCTTCTCTTTGGCTCTCCCCCCCTTCTCTTTGTCTCTCCCCTCCCCTTTGCCCCCCCCCTCTTTGGCTCTCCCCCCCCTCTTTTGCTCTCTCTCTCCCCTCTTTGGCTCTCTCCCCCCTCTTTTGTTCTCTCCCCCTCTTTGGCTCTCTCCCCCCCCCCCTCTTTGGCTCTCTCCCTCCCTTTCTTTGGCTCTCCCTCCCTTTCTTTGGCTCTCCCTCCCTTTCTTTGGCTCTCCCTCCCTTTCTTTGGCTCTCTCTCCCCCCTCTTTGGCTCTCTCTCCCCCCTCTTTGGCTCTCTCTCCCCCCTCTTTGGCTCTTTCTCCCCCCTCTTTGGCTCTTTTTCCTCTTTGGCTCTCCCCCCCCCCTTCTCTTTGGCTCTCCCTCCCCCCTTCTCTTTGGCTCTCCCCCCCTTCTCTTTGGCTCCCCCCCCCTTCTCTTTGGCTCTCTCCCCCCCCTTCTCTTTGGCTCTCCCCCCCCCTTCTCTTTGGCTCTCCCCCCCCTTCTCTTTGGCTCTCCCCCCCCCCTTCTCTTTGGCTCTCCCCCCCCCCCCTTCTCTTTGGCTCTCCCCCCCCTTCTCTTTGGCTCTCCCCCCCCCCTTCTCTTTGGCTCTTCCCCCCCCCCTTCTCTTTGGCTCTCCCCCCCCCTTCTCTTTGGCTCTCTCCCCCCCCCCCCCTTCTCTTTGGCTCTCTCCCCCCCCCCTTCTCTTTGGCTCTCCCCCCCCCTTCTCTTTGGCTCTCTCTCCCCCCCCTTCTCTCTCCCCCCCCTTCTCTTTGGCTCTCTCTCCCCCTCTTCTCTTTGGCTCTCTCTCCCCCTTCTCTTTGGCTCTCTCTCCCCCCTTCTCTTTGGCTCTCTCTCCCCCCTTTGGCTCTCTCTCCCCTCTCCTGCTCCTTCTCCCCCCCCCCCCTCTCCTGCTCCTTCTCCCCCCCCTCTCCTGCTCCCTCTCTGGCTCTGTCTTGAAGTCTTCACATCACGGGACCCCGCCCGGCCACGCCCACCGCGACACCCGGCCACGCCCCCATCGCAACGCTCCTGTCGGCCACAAACAGCTGTGAGGTCTGGGGAGCGTGTGGCCACTTCTCACGCAGCACACCTCACAGCTGTTGAGTAGCTCGCGCTCCATATATCTTGCCACAGGCTGTTTCAATCAGCTTACCTCGCGCTCCCCAGACCTCACAGCTGTTTGTGCACCTCGCGCTCCCTATCTCAAGGCCAAGTGTTTGTCTCTACTGTGCATGACGGCTTCAGACAAACACTTGGCCTTTTATAATATAGGATGCTTTAACCCTAATTATAGGGATCTATGCCTGTTTTGCACACGGCACATTTTCATTGGCAGTTCACCTAGGGGAGTGTTTTATGGGTCTATAAATGTTTGGTTTTTTCACTAGCTGTTTGTCAGAGGAAGGGACGCTGTTGGTCCCGAAACGTCACAATAAATTCTATTTGATTCACATTGCTGTCTACAGTCCAGTGAGTGCTTTCTATTTTTCGTTTTCTCTCTCTCTCTCTCTCTATATATATATATATATATATATATATATATATATATATATATATATATATATATATATATATATATATATTCTTGAACAGCACAATTTATTACATTTACAGATGATCAAATTTCACTATTAAGTGATACAATAATTATTACTTTGTAGTACTGACAGTCATGGTATATATGTTGTTTGTATTTCACTTCTTACTGTGTTAGATGGTTAAAACTTTATAAAAAAAAAAATGTCATAAATATGTATGTAAATGTTTGCAGTTGAACTGAAGTATATGTTAAAAAAAATTTTTTTTAAATAAAAATAAACTATTTTGTTTATAGGTAAAAAATAAATTACATTTGTTGGAAAATAAATTACAAATATGATTTGACAAGACGTGAATCTTGCTTGTCTGAGACATGTTGGCACAAAAACACATGCTATCCTGATAACTAGAACAGCAAATGTTCTCTACCAAGCAGAGAGAGGAAATGAGTTATCATGATGCCAGCTGGCTTTAAAGATGCTTGGTCGTTAGTCTAGAGCCTATCGTGAACTGGTTTTATAAACCAAGCACCTGAACCTCATCCCAATGGTATTGTTAAGCAGGAATATACTCAAAATCTGGAATACATGGAAATAATTATATAGATTTTAGTGAATACAGTGATTTAATAAACTTCCATTAGAGGTGGTAAGGCCAAACACTGTGGGGGACTTCAAGCTCTATCTGTATGAGTACCCAGACCCTAAACAAGTACAAACATGCTGTTGTCTAAAAGCAAGATCATCCAATACTGCAGCCCTACAGTAAAAACAACAAGCCATAGAATACTGCAGGGCGCAGTCCAAAAGGTAGTGACCAAACTACCCCAATCCTCCCTTTAGACCCTCTCGCTGCCTAGACACCATTTATGTTCCAGTTAAGAATACTATTTACGGTTGTTAGTCGGTGATACACTTTAATGTATGCAATCCTTTCAATTTATTGGCATATGTAATGGCAAGAAAACATGTTACTGATAATATATATATTTAGTTGTTCGAAGAAATGAATGCAGATTTAAAAAAAAAAAAAAAAATTGTTCCATCCTGCTAATGTTTCTAATCTTTTGTTTAACAGGTTGAACGAGGACATGACTGTATGTGTGGCAGACTTTGGTCTTTCTAAGAAAATCTACAGTGGGGATTATTATCGCCAAGGTTGTGCTTCCAAGCTTCCTGTAAAGTGGCTGGCGTTGGAGAGTCTTGCAGACAATGTTTATACAGTGTATAGTGATGTGGTAAGTGTTTACAGGCGAATAATGGGACACACGTCATTATCAGTTGCTAATGCTAGGACCACAGCAGATATAATGAATACAATGCAAGTTCTATCCTGCTGTGGTAAAGATTAGTTTTAGGCTTGACCTTGCTAAAGAGAAGAGGCTGTATCCTCCAAAACATGATGTAAATTACAACAAAATTACATGTTCTCCTTTACAGACTGATTAATTGAATTGTGGGTAATTCCAGGTAGATGTGACTTTTTTCTCTCATGAAAAAACCATAAAGCAGCATGTGCATGATAAATCCTAAAAGCAACTTTTACTCTGTTAAAAACATTGAGCAAAACAAAATTTGGTTAACACAAACAACCACCTTCTCTATGTGGGCCATCAGACTTGTTTGCGGAGGTGGCAGTCGCACCTCATTGATTGTGTAAAGCACATATGAGGTTATAATAAAAGGAAAAGTAAAGTCAAGATTAAACTTTCATATAGAGCATGCAATTTAACACAGTTTTCTAATTTGATAATAGAAAGTACATTTGAAAGTTGTTTAATATGGTATGCTCTGTCTGAATCATAAAAGAAAAAATGTTGTGTTTTATGTCCCTTTGAAAAGCATCACCTGATTAGGTTAAAATAATCAACCTACATTCTCAATTTCAAGATTTGCACAAACAAAAAACAATAAATGACACTAAATAATAATGTAACCGTAAAAAATGATTTAACCTATTTGGTATCCAGTTCTGAAAAACAAAAAATACACCAGCCTTGTTAAAGAGATACTAAACCCAATTTCCTTCCATAAGGCAGGGAGAGTCCACGACTTCATTCCTTACTATTGGGAAATACAACACCTGGTCACCAGGAGGAGGCAAAGACACCCCAGCCAAAGGCTTAAATATCCCTCACACTTCCCATATCCCCCAGTCATTCTTTGCCTTTCATCACTATAGGAGGTGGCAGAGAAGTGTCAGAAGATTTGGATAGTCCTGTAATGGGTATGTTCCCTTCAAGAAAGGACTGGAGCTTTAAGTAATCATGTCAACCTCTCAGTGAGAGTATTGATGAAAGTTAGTCTGGAGATGCAGGGAAAGTTGTTTTGTTTTTTTAGCGAACCCATCCAGACTGTCACCTAACAGCTCCTGAGCAATCGGTGTTGACGAGTTTCACTGCTTGCTGTTACACACTCAAGTCCATGTCAGAAGCGTTGCTACAATACTGTCACACTTGAGAGGCTGTGCCTGATCCACAGCATGGATCCTGGAGGGCAAGACCGTTTTTTATATACACTTTTGCTATACAGGGTCACAGTGTGGGCTCCTTTATACCTCAATAGGATCAAGGGTTAATATCTCCTTCCGGGAGATTCTTTGAACAGATAGGGGTTATTTATAACAGCTTTAATGTGAGAGTTGTTGGGCTCATAGACTGTACTTTTGGCTTTGAACAAACAGGATTCACTTTTGTTTTTGAGCGTTGCGCAGCTCATAATAGCTTAGTGACTTTATTCATAGCAGGGGAAGTCCTGTTCTACGCACCACATTACCGGGTGCGGTCTTTTCATTTTCCTACGATCCTGCTGTGAACATCACTCCTAAGGAGAACGTTTTCACTGTTAGCTGTCTGGGTCTAGGAGGTGGTGAGTGCCCCAGCCATTGGGATTATAAAGGTGCCGTTTTTTTAATAAAAGTGTTTTTGTTTGTCCTTCTGTAGATATATACTGCTATGGAGGACTCTGATACTACATAAGAAGGTCCTGCTCCTTCTGTACTGATTAATAATCCCTGTTTATATTGTGAGGAGGCCGTAGTTTGCCCGCCTGCTCAATTTTGTTCCATTTACCTAAGCACTGTTCTAAAGTCTAAGAAAGGAGACAAGCCTGCTAATACTCATAGCACTATTAGCCCATCTGAGCCGTCTACCTCTCAGGAATCTATGTCCCGAGAGATTACTACCCTTTCTACACTACCCGCTCCACATGCAATTTCCTGTGGCTCAACTAATCCTCCATCTGGAGGGGGCTTTTTTCCTGCGGACTTTACCACGCAGTTACAATCGGCGGTGTCTGCGGCCCTCAGTGTCTTACCACCCTCTAGCAAACGTAAGAGAAAGGTTAAACCTAGTTCTTCTGACCTAGAGACATCTAAATATTTGTCGGATTTAGCTATTATGTCCCAGCTATCCGAGGATGAGTAAACCTCTGTAACTTCAGAAGGTGAACTTTCTGAGTCGGAGACTTCAGTTTCTAAACCTCCTTCAGCGGTGGAACCCTCCTTAGATTTAAAATTGAGCATCTGTGTTTTTTTATTAAAGGAGGTTAAACTACCTGAGGAACCTAAGATCCCTAAATTAGACAGGGTTTATGAAGACAAGAAGGTCCCTCTGACTTTTCCTGTGCCAGTTAAAATGGTGAACATTATTAGTAACGAATAGGAAAGAATAGGAACTTTTTTCCCCCTCGTCTACTCTCAATTGGATTTGTGGGGCTCCATCCCTAAGGTGGATGGCGCTATTTCTATGCTGGCTAAGCATACTACTATCCCCCTGGAGGAAAGTTCTTCTTTTAGAGAGCCTATAAATAAGAAAACGGAAATTTTTCTGAGGAAGATGTTTCAACATACAGGGTTTTTATTTCAACCAGAGGCATCTGTAGCCGTGGTTGCTGGAGCAACTACCTACTGGTGCCTCACTCTGTCTGACCTCATTGAGGTGGAAACTCCCCTCAAGGATATTCAGGAGAGAATTAAAGCTCTGAGAATTGCGAACTCCTTCACCTGTGACGCAAATATGCAGATTATTCGCCTAAATGCAAAGGCTTCTGGCTTTGCGGTCCTAGCCTGCCAGGCTCTCTGGTTAAAGTCTTGGTCTGCAGATATGACTTCTAAATCCAGACTCCTTTCTTTTCCTTTCAATGTGAAGATTTTATTTGGTCCAGGGCTGCACTCCATTATTTCTACGGTTACCGGAGGGAAGGGTGCCTTCCTACCGCAGGATAAGAAGAATAGGCCTAAGGGATGGCTATCGTCTAATTTTCGTTCTGACAAATCACAATGACAGCAATCCTCATCCAAGTCCAAGCAGCCCAAGAGTACTTGGAAGCTGGCTCAGTCCTGGAATAAGTCCAAACAGGCTAAGAAGCCTGCCGAGAACAAATCGGCATGAAGGGGCAGCCTTCGAGTAGGGGGCAGACTGTCTCTTTTTTCAGATGCTTGTTTCCAAGATGTACAGGATCCTTGGGTCCTGGAGGTTGTATCTCAGGGATACCGGATAGGATTTAAATCTCATCTGCCCAGGGGTAGATTCCTACTCTCCAGACTGTCTACAAGACCAGAAAATAGGATTGCCTTTTTAGGTTGCGTACGGGATCTCTCCTTTCTAGGAGTAATTGTCTTGGTACCTACAGCAGAAAGAGGTTTGGAGTTTTATTCAAACCTTTTTGTGGTTCCAAAAAAGAAGGGAACTTTTTGTACAATTCTGGACTTAAAGTGCCTAAAAAAGTTTCTGAGTGTTCCCTCTTTCAAGATGGAGACAATACGGTCAATCCTTCCTCTGGTTCAGGAAGGACAGTTTGACCACCATAGACCTGAAGGATGCATAACTTCACGTTCCGAAACACAGGGAGCATTTTCAATTCCTGAGGTTTGCCTTTCTGGACAAGCAGTTCAAGTTTATAGCTCTTCCGTTTGGCCTACATACTGCTCCAAGGATATTTACGAAGGTTCTGGGGGCTCTCCTAGCTGTTGCCAGAATACAAGGTATTACAGTAGTGCGTTACCTGGACGATATCTTGGTACAGGCACCATCTTTTCATCTAGTCCCTTCTCAGTCTTCTTCGATCACATGGATAGAAGATAAACTTGGAAAAGAGTTCTCTTACTCCAAGTACCAGGGTGAATTTACTTGGGACAATAATAGACTCCATATCCATGAGAATATTTCTCACAGATCAGAGACGTTGCAAGCTAACTACTGCATGTCTTGCCCTCCAGGCCTCCTTGAGACCCTTAGTGGCCCAGTGTATGGAGGTGATGGGACTGTATGGACATCATTCCCTTTGCCAGATTCCATCTCAGACCCTTACAACTGTGCATGTTGAGACAGTGGAACGGCCATTCAGATCTTTCTCAACACATTGTGCTGGACAACCTGTTGAGAGACTCGCTCTCTTGGTGGCTCTGTCCAGATCATTTGTCCCAAGGCACGTGCTTCTTGAGATGGTCCTGGGAGATTGTGCCTATGGATGCAAGCCTCTCCGGCTGGGGGGCCGTTTGGGGTGCCAAGAAGGCACAAGGGCTGTGGACTCAGGAGTCGTCCTCCCTTCCAATCAATATATTGGAACTCCGGGCAATCTTCAGTGCTTTGAAGGCTTGGCCCCTTCTGGGTATGTCCCAGTTGATCAGATTACAATCAGACAATATAACCTTAGTTGCCTACATCAACCATCAGGGGGAACGAGACGTCCCTTGGCGATGAGAGAAGTATATCAGATACTAGAGTGGGCAAAGACTCACAGCTGTATGCTGTTAGCGATCCACATTCTGGGTGTGGACAACTGGGAAGCGGACTTCCCCAGCAGGCAATTTTTTCACCCAGAGGTGTTTGCAGAGATTAGCAGCGAGTAGGGGACGCCAGAGATAGATCTCATGGCATCCCACCTCAATATCAAGCTAACCAGGTACGGGTCGAGGTCAAAGGATTCTCAGGCGGAACTAACAGTGCCATGGAGGTTCACACTTGTATATCTTTTTCCTTCATTACCGCTTCTCCCTCGTGTGGTGATTCTGATTGCTCCATTGTGGCCGCAAAGGATGTGGTTTGCGGATCTGGTGGGGATGTCATCATCTCCTCAATGAAGGTTACCTTGTCTCAGAGATCTGCTGATACAGGTACCCTTCGTACATCAAAATCTAGATTCTCTGAGGCTGACTGCGTGGAGATTGAATGCTTGGTCTTAGCCAAGAGAGGGTTTTCTGAGTGTGTTATTGACACTCTGATTCAAGCTCGTAAGCCGGTTACTCAGTGTATCTATCATAAAGTGTGGAGGACTGACTTGTACTGGTGTGAAGTGCGTGGCTTTTCCTGGCATAAGGTTAAGGTTGCCAGAATTTTTTCTTTTATCCAGGATGGACTGGAGAAGGGTCTATCTGCTAGTTCCCTGAAGGGACAGATATCGGCCCTGTCGGTGTTACTGCACAAATGATTGGCCGAATTTACAGATGTGCAGTCCTTTGTTAAGGCTCTGACTAGGATCAGACCTGTATTTAGATCTGGGGCTCCGTCTTGGAGCCTCAATCCTGTTCTTCGTGTTTTGCAGCAGGCTCCGTTTCAGCCTATGCATACTGTTGACATTAAATAGTTATCTTTAAAGGTTCTTTTTTTTTGTTGGCTATTGCCTCTGTGCGCAGAGTTTCTGAGATTTCTGCTTTGCTATATGACCCCCCTTATCTTGTTTTCCATGCTGATAAGGTGGTTTTACGTACTAAATTAGGGTTTCTCCCTATGGTGGTGTCTGATTGTAACAATAATCAAGAGATTGTTGTTCCTTCTTTGTGTCCTAATCCTTCTTCAGCGAAGGAACAATTGCTTCATAATCTAGTTGTGGTTCGTATCTTGAAGTTTTATCTTCAGGCTAGTAAGGAGTTCAGACAATCTTCCTCTTGGTTTGTCATCTGTTCATGGAAGCGTAGGGGGCAGAAGGCTACGACGACTTCCCTATCTTTCTGGTTGAGGAGTATCATCCGCTTAGCTTACGAGACAGCGGGACAAAAGCCTCCTGAGAGGATAATGTCTCATTCTACTAGAGATGTTTTTGCTTCGGCCGAAGCAGTTTTCGGGAGAAAAGTTTTGCAGGCTGTGGTGCCTTCAGATTAGGGTTCGCTCTCTTTTGTTCCCTCCCGTTATTCCTTCAGTGTCCTCTGGAGCTTGGACTTAGTTTTCCCAACAGTAAGGAATGAAGTTGTGGACTCTCCCTGCCCGTAATTTTGTTGTTGTTGGACGGCTCCCTTTTTATATTTCTTTTGGCACCTTTTATACCCTGATGTTTCTCCTACTTTTCCTTGTTCCTTCGGCAGAATGACTGGGGGATAGGTGAAGTGGGAGGGATATTTAAGCCTTTGGCTGGGGTGTCTTTGCCTCCTCCTGGTGGCCAGGTGTTGTATTTCCCAACAGTAAGGAATGAAGTCGTGGACTCTCCTTGCCAGAAAGGAAAGGAATTTATCTGGTAAGCATAAATTATGGGTTTTTTTCTTTAATGATTCCGATAGAGCATGCAATTTTAAGCAATTTTCTTTGTTCTCTTGCTATCTTTAAAAAGCAGGAATGGAAAGCTTAGGAGTCCATTTTTGGTTCAGAACCTGAGTTACGCTTGTTTATTGGTGGCTAAATTGCATGCTCTATCTGAATCATGAAAGAAAATAATTGGGTTTAGTATAACTTTAAGTCAATAACAAACAAGGTTCCAGCAACTCACCTATAGTCCTTACAAGTGAATGTTGGATAGAGTTACGAAACAAACCCACTGTAGCTTCAAATAATTTATTCCATCAGCACCATGTATTCATTCACCTTTAATTGGAATATGTGAATCAAAAACAATGAGGCAACATTTCGGGCTATCTGCCCTTACTCATGCATGAATAATTTGGAACATTGCTTAAAAATGTATGAACTATCTGAAATCTTAAAATAAATGTTTGATGGGGTTTTTATGTTGTTTAAAGGGACAGTCTAGTCAAAATGTAACTTTCATGATCCAGATACGGAATGCAATTTAAACAACTTTCTAATTTACTTTTATCACCAATTTTGCTTTGTTCTCTTGTTATTCTCCATTGAAAGGTAAACCTAGGTAGAATAATATGCTAATTTCTAAGCCCTTGAACACCGCCTCTTATTTCAGGGCATTTTGACAATTTTTCACAGCTAGGCTGCGCTAGTTCATATGTGCCATATAGATAACATTGTTCTCACTCTTATGGGTTACCTATGAGTTAGCACTGATTGGCTTTAAAAAAAAAATGAAATAAGGGGACAGTCTACAGTGGTTTATGTACAAGGTAATCAGAGGTAAAAATTATATTAATATAACCGTGTTGGTTATGCAAAACTGGGGAATGAATAATAAAATGTATTATCTTTTTAAACAATATAAATTCTGGAGTAGACTGTCCCTTTAATGTCATCTTAACTGCCACAAGCTTTGCAGCGTTGCTATGAAGTAGAGTGCTAGGACAGGTGGGTTTTTGTTTTTTAATCGATCAATCTTCTAAAAGGGCAGTAAACACCTTGAGATTTTAATATAAAATGTTTAGTTATGCACAGTGAAACAACTTTTTTGACCCTTTTCATGTTTTAAAGTGCTGGAAATTGTGGATTTTCGAATTCTCTGAACTGTAAATTTATACTGCTGACTTCTCAAGGCGAACCTTGCCACATATCATTATCTAATTGTCTTTAGATGATAACAACTGCAAAACAATTCACTTTACACTAATTTAATGATCATGGTTAGCCTTGTTCTGAGCCTGGTTTGGCTCCTTCAGATAAGGCAAGTGGTAGATGGAGTTTGAATACTGAATTGCATCAAACAAGATGTTAACATATTTTTTAAAATGTTTAGACTTAGCTAATATGTTATATTATAGAAAGACGACAGAAATGTCTTTTAATTACAAGGTAGTTGCTGTACCTTTAACACTTTATTTGCAATAACCAGAAAGGATTTAAATGCATAACAAAGTTTTGGATTATCATCATCATTCTCTATTCATGCAATAACTTAATATCATTGTGTTGTTAGTGGGCATTTGGTGTGACTCTCTGGGAGATCGTTACACGAGGACAGACCCCATACGCAGGCATTGAAAATTCTGAAATCTACAGCTACCTCATTGCTGGAAACAGACTGAAGCAGCCGCCTGAATGTCTGGATGAGTTGTAAGTACTGTACCCACCTGCTCTGCCATCATACTGGCCAGGCATTGCCTTCCTCATTTGTCTGATGTTGCTGCAGGATATAATGTACAAAGACAGTGCTGATCAAACATAACACATAATCCGAGCATCTGCTCCATATTCTGTATAAATGTTGCTGCTCATTAAAAAGTACATTTTATTCAAAATTGCTGCTGTGCCAGGAAAATTGGTTTGCACAAATCAATAGTTTTGCATATCTTTAAATGGAAGAATTGCCACTTAGATATATTTGTTAGGCTGAGAGAGAGGCTTCAGCTAATGTCTCCAGGGTACCAGTTTATAATTGCTTAGATTAATGCGGAGATTCTCAGCCAGGTTATCAGGGCAGCATGGGTTATTACAGCCACAGCTGAGGATGCCACTGATAATTAGGGTTGCCAGCTGTCCTTGGCAAGAATACTTGAACGACCAATGAGTAATTGGGGGAAGATATTTGCGGAGTTTGTGATTTAACCCTATGGCCCTGCAGCTCATGCCAGTTATATGCACAATTCTGATGTCCAATCATATCAAATCAATTAGAGACACTAAAGAAATTTTAAACTGTCACGATTCAGATGGAGCAGGAAATTAAAAAAAAAAACACTTTCTAATTTACTTGCATTATCCAAATGTGTAGAATATTTTTATATGCACACTTTCTGATGCACCAGATCTTACTGAGCATGTGCAAGAGTGTACAGTAAATACACATATGTATTCTGTGATTGGTGATGGTAGTCACGTGGAGTTAATTTAGAAATTTGCCAGAAAAAAAATCTAGTACGCATCTGAAATTCAAAATAAGCGCTATTGCATTGTGTTTTTATTATGCATTTGACAATCATGCAATTCTACTATAAGTAATCTTACTTTAAGAATCGAGAAATAATGGTCCGTCCAGTTAAATACAGGGACCCTAGCAATGCTTGTTAATAAACTATAATTGTATGTAGCATTTATGAATACATTTTGAAAGAGATGTTGTTCACATTATTATTTATCTTTTGTTGGTCTTTAAACCTGCCCTCAGACCTCCCTAACAGGCCACATTTTGAGGATATCTAAACTGGAGCACAGGTGAAATAATCAGCCGATTAGTAAACTTGGTTATTTTACCTGCTGTCACCCACAGTAATCCTGAAAATCTGGTCTGTTGGGGAGGCCCGAGGACAGGTTTGAAAACCAGTGATCTACGTTTATTAAAACTTTTTTGCTCTCTTTCTTATGTGCATTTTTATGTGAAAAATGTTGTGATTCTGCCACTGTCTTTGTGTCCACCCTATTCACTGTCCTTGTGCAGTATTACATGTCCTGGGCAGAATTGTAATCACTTTGTCAAATTAAATATAACTTATGTTATAGCATTTTCATTTGTTTTGTTATACAAACTAGCAAGCAATAGATCTCAATAAGCACTAAATTTAATTTTACAGCAGGAAATACCCAAACTTTGAATATTGCAATCGTGTTAATGTATTCCTCCATAGAAGTCAATGTAGCAAAATAAGTGGGAAAAATCTAATACCCTATTTGCACGGAAACCCAATTATATTCTCATGTGGAAGAATATGTTCTATTTATTCATAAATACATATTTTTACAAAAAACGTACTTCTAGCGGAGTTGGAGTAGGAGCGTTAAATACCGCTCCACTTGTAAACTGGCCTAGAAGGAGTAATAAACCAACATGCACTTCCTTCGTTTATTAAATATCGGTTTACACAGGTTTAAAGGAGCATTAAATTTGGTAGAAATACATAATTAAAAGACAATACAAAAGTTACTCTGATCTTCAAATGAACACTAGTTTTTTTTTTCTGACAGATTTGACATTTTTTTCATTTCCCTGTCCCCTGTATCATGTGACAGCCATCAGCGAATCACAAACTCAAAATATGTCGTTTTAAATATGTCGTTTTATTAAAATTGCATGCTCTTTCTGAATCTTGAAAGAAAAAAAATTGTCTTAAAGGGGCAGTATACACCAATTTTCATTTAACTGGATATAATAGACACTACTATAAAGAAAAATATGCACAGATACTGTTCTAAAAATCCAGTGTTAAACCTTTTAAAAACTTACTTAGAAGCTCCCAATTTAACACTGCTAATAAGATAAGCCTGGGACACCCACTGATAGGGGATGATAGCAGAACCTTCACCCTCTCCTGCATATGAAAAGACCAATTATACAAAAAAAAGCAGTCTGAAGTCTGTATACATCAGCATAGGGCTTGGTTATGAGTCTGAAAATCAGCACAATGTTATTTAAAAATAAGCGAAACTATACATTTTTACAAAAACAAAACCCTGTATGGGCTTTATAAATGGATCATCTACAAAACATTTATGCAAAGAAAAATCTAGTGTATAATGTCCCTTTACAGGGACAGTCTACACCTTAGTCATCTTAAAGTCTTACCTTAGATTAAGCTGCAAATAGCCCCCTGCAACCTTTTTATATCATGCAGCAGAAACAGTAAACAATTACATTTTAAAATGAATAGTGTTTCTGGCCAGTTTGAAATGGTTGCCAAGCTCCACCCACTGATGACATCACGATGTGGGCTGCATCTAGGTACTCTGCTGAATAGCATTGACAGTCTGTTGAATCTAACTAGTGAGCCTTTTGTGATTGGATGCCATATGCAGCCCAGATCATGATGTCATCAGTGGGCTGTGCTTGGCAGCCATTTTAAAGTGGTCAGAAACAATATTCATTTTAAAATAACTGCTTAACCATTCCTGCTGCATGATATGGAAAAGGGTTTTTTTTACAGCTTAATCTAATGTAAGACTTTAAGATGACCAAGGTGTAAACTGTCCCTTTAAGTGTTCCACTAACAAACTTGTTCATGAAAAAGCATTACTTAAATAGCAGCACAAGTACTTAGTACAAATGTGCCTAAAAGTAATTGTGGACCTCATATTTCAGAAACTATTACAACAAACTGCATTATGCTTGCAAAGCTGTGAAACAGACTACAAAATATAGGTTTTACTGAATTTATTCCCCTTTCAAACTATGGGGAGATGCTTGAGACACACCAACATTTAATAATATGAAGTATAAAGCAGCATTCCCTGCAACAACACTGAGCAAATAATTATCCTCTCCTTAGGCGCCAAAGGTGCTAATAGAAATAATGTATTTTCATTGCAGGGTTTTCATCCTATTCAGCCCTCAGTCATTAGAAGGTGGGCGGAAATCTCTGACGCTTGAATAGTACAAACTAGGATGTTAAAAGCACTTAATCCCACCAACCCTGCGTCTGCTTGTTAAATGTGTCCTGTTTCGTTTTTGGCTTTGTATAAGGCATTTAACCCAGTACTGAGGCTGGTCAGCTTTAGGGCAAGTTTGATTTATCTGCTATTATTTCTACAAGTCTACCAGACAAACTATATATACATAGGGGAGGGAATTAAGCTTTGTGTATAACAGGCAATAACCAATGGTTGTTATAGCCCCGCCCCTATATGTACTAATTTAAAAATAAACAGAGATTAACCACTCTACGATCCATGTGGCTGCATTTCTGTTTGTCATTTGTATTGTCACATCCCTTACAGTGGGAAAGTAGCAGCGTGGGTTGCTGTTAAGGTTGCTAGGTACAAGAACAGCTTACTATAAAATACACAAACATTTTTGTACTATAGTGACATCTAGTGTCCACAGAGTATAATAGCATGACCAGTGGAATTATATTCAGTTAGTGCCTTTATATGTAATATCTGTTAAACAAATTTGATCTGGTTTAGAACATCTGCATGTATTATATTGTGTGTGTTGCACACTACATTTTACATTTATAAACTTCCCTTTGACAAAAAAAAACAAGTTGGAATGATACCACTTGCTAAATGTGAGGAATTTATTGTGACTATTAGTTGCAATATATAAGGATAAGGAGAATATTGTATCTGGAAATGTAAAATCACTGATGTATCAGAAAACCTCCTCTGTTAAAAGGAAGTGAAAAACAATGATTTCCTGACACCCTTTGGTCATTTTACAATCTTATCACAACCAGTATATGGTATTAGCTATATTTACTGTGTGATGTTATTGACATTCATGTTTCATCTGCAGGTACCAGATGATGTGCCATTGCTGGAACACTGAACCTAAGAGAAGACCCAGCTTCGCAGACCTTAAAAGACAACTTGAAGCTATATGGGGGCGGCTCTCCTTACTGTCAGAAAGTGACGATCCCTTGTATGTGAACATTGGGGCAGCGTGTGGAGCCTCTGGTGGGATTTCTCTATTTGCAGACTTTAGTGGCACGGAGACTTGTGGTACAGACACTATACAGACATGTGGCCCAACTACAGTTACTAGCGACTACCGCTATATAGTGAATCCCGGGTGCCTTAGGGAAGTAGACAATTGGCCCCAAGATGCAATTCCTGGGGAAGCTAGAGGACTACTCAATGAGGATGAGGAGGAAGATGATGGCATGCAAGAAGACCAAGTTGTCATTAACCTTTAGCAGTAATCTCCTGGACCTTGAAATATTTTGCATCACTTGTGCTATTTTAGTGAGAAATAAGATTATTTATTGGGCGAACATGAGAGTTCATGATAAATAAGCTTCCACAATATCTTTTAGATGTGTATATATTTATATATTAGAAACTCATGGATTGATACAATTTGGAACTCTCATTTTTGCTCATGAAATGGTATCACAGCCTGCAAACAACTCTTATGATCTCTCATGCGAAGTTCAGGTCAACTGTGGCTCTAAATGTACTGAAATACTTCCAAGCACAGAAAGCCGTACGTAATTACACATTCAGTACCAGATTTAACATCTCTCAATGCAATACCAGAACAAAATTGGAGCATTTTCAGGTGCACAAATTCTTTTCTAGTCTTTGGAATGTATAATGTGTCTTCACAGACAAAACTAAAAAGAACTTTGAAATCACAGCTACGATTTCCACCAGGATCCTAGATATTGGATCTTTCTCTTATGTACAAAGTGGGAGGGTTGCATGTGTCTAATTGATCTCGTATTGCTTCTCTTTTTTTCAATCTCTGGCTCAGATATTCTTTGCTACCGGAAGGTCCTGCTGTGTGCAGCACAAACCATCCTGCAGTGAAAAGTCAAGATCATTTTGTTTTATCTTCTCATTTGTGTATTTTCTTTTTGCTCATGTTTGGACCTGATATGAATGTTGCAGCTTCTTAAAATATTCAACAATATGATCAAATTGGTCTTTTATTCAGGTTAGGGTGATTCCTGAACAGACTATTCTGCACTGTACTTTCCTGTATTTCACCCTTAAAAAGACTAAAGCATGTGTGTAATCAGTGTTTGATATTCTAGATGCACTACCTAAGAGCACATATGGAATAATAGAATAAGAGACTTTTTTATAATCAATATCTTTGCAGATTTGTATGTATTCAGTAGCAAGTTCACATGGGAGGGGCATATACTGGCACTTGCATAAGTCAATGCAGTTAAAAAAATCTAATTAATTTGGCCGTCTTGAAAACATGGGACACTTTATTGGAATGGAAGACTCATTTGACCCAAGGGTTATCATGTGGTCAATGCATAATGGTAATTTCATTATTATGAGACACACATTTAGAATAAATAGTGCTAAATCTATGTGTCTCTCTACAAAACAAAATACATATTCTCATTAATAAGACACCCCCTGTGGAAGAGGAGATTCTATTTACAAGGCATCATTTTCTAATTGTCAGGTGAACAGTATAACAGCTAATTAAAGGGATACGAAAGTCAAAATATAACGCATGATTCACCGCTATTTTCAAATGTGCTTCGTTCTCTTGGTATCCCTTGTTGAAAAGGAATACGCACATATCCTACACTAGTGGGCTAGCTGCTGATTGGTGCCTGCACACATTTGTCTCTTGTGATTGGTTAATTGGATGTGTTCACCTAGCTGCTAGTAGTGCAATGCTGTTCCTTCAGCAAAGGATAACAAGAGAATTAAGCAAATTTGATAATAGAAGTAAATTGGAAAGGAAGTAGGCACATACATAAAATGAATAGAAATAGGTGGGTTCTGATATTTTCTCTCTTTACATTGGTAGTGCAGGATTGGTGAGTATTAGACTTGCTATTTATTATACCGGATCAATAAATGCTGCAGTTTCTCTCTACGTTTTAACCTGCGTTATTCTGCGCTACCAAGGAGGGTATTGTTTTCATTATCATATTCCTTATATTGCAATTACTGACAGTGCAGCTTGCAGATCCCTTTAAATATGTTGTATGAGTCCTGGCCGGAAGTGCCTTACGCATTAGCTGTATTTAATAAAGTGACAACATCATCGCATACAAATCTGAAAGGGATTCTACTTTTATCAAGTTTATAGAAAATATAAAACTTCACACTTTTTGTTTAGTGTTGTTATAATATTTCCTTATTCTTGAAATACTTGTGTGTGAGGAAGAAAGGCCAGTTTGTTAATCACTATTCCCAGCATCCTGTGTTGTAAGTCTGTTTATAGGGTAAAGGCTCATCATTGAATATTATGACAGATAACGGTGCACCAACTAAATGAAATCAAGGCTTATTTGGAGATTGTTACTTACAGTTGCAATACTTACAGTAATTATACATTTCTGACATAAGGGATATACAAAAATGTACCTTGTCATTTATCAAATTTACTTCATTCTCTTGGTATCCTTTGTTAAAAAGCATATCTAGGCTCAGGAGCAGCTATCTGGTGATTGATAGTAACACACATATGTATATTGTCATTGGCTCACTGGGTGTGCTCAGCAAGCTCCCAATAGTGCATTGCTGCTTTAGAGTTAACTTTAACTATGCGTTTAACCCTGTTTCAAGGGTTATACAAACAGTTCTATGGAAGCAATAGTGCTATAATAAAAGTCCATTAACAGAGAATTTTCTTTTTTGCACTTTTCAGTTCCTTTAGGAGAACTCTTATATTCCACCAACCCATTAACAAGGCAATTAGCGTTTAAATTAAATGATTTTCTGAAGCTGATATAATAGAATATAGTTTGTGGATTAGACACACATACCTTATGAACACGTTTATTTGTCTTACTATGGAATTTTTTTAGCACAAGTTTCCTTTTAAATCCATTTAGTTGCATTCATTTCTTTGAGTATCGTCTATAGTATTTGATGATTTCACAAAAGATCATAAATAGAATGATGGACAAGTTTAGTGTTAAACCCACACCGGGGTCACCCTTAAAAAGACTAAAGTGTTGTATTTAATTTACCACTTAGCATGATAATACCATTTGGATACAGTGAGAAAAAACAATATCACGTAAAAATTATTTCTGCATATAAAGGGACTTGAAACATCAAAAAACAAATCTTGATTCAGGGTGCACAATTTTAAACTACTTTCTTTTACAAGATATAACGAGTCCACGGATTTCATCCTTACTTATGGGATATCGCCTCCTGGTCAGCAGGAGGAGGCAAAGAGCACCACAATAGAGCTGTACATATAGCTCATCCCTTCCCTCCCACTCCAGTCATTCTCTTTGCCTGTGTTAGTGATAGGAAGAGGTAAAGTGAGATGTTAGTTTAGATTCTTCAATCAACAGTTTATTATTTTTAAATGGTGCCGGTGTGTACTATTTTTTTCTCAGGGCTAGAGGTTCTGGCTTGTAAGCAATGGATGCTGCCCTGCTGATGGTCTTAGCAATTATTATCTAAGACTTTATTTGTCCCCACAGACGTGCTGGAGGTGAGGAAAGGGAACATCTTCATTGTGTGGGACTGCTTCATATTGCGTTCAGCTTGGAGATATGTACAGTCGTTTATTTCTGGGGAGACTGAAGTATCTCAGAACAGACTGGCACTTATTCCCTGTACAGGGAGAGGGTAGAGGAAATAATGGATAGAATTAAGGCCCTTAAGCTGGCTAATTCTTTTGTTACGGATACCGCCTTTCAGATCACCAAATTGGCGGCTAAGAATGCAGGATTTTCCAGTTTCGCGCAGAGCCTTATGGTTAAAATCTTGGTCTGCGGATGTGTCCTCTAAATCCAAGCTTTTGGGCTATTCCTTTCAAAGGAAAGGCTCTGTTTGGGCCTGACTTGAATGAGATCATTTCTGACATTACGGGAGGTAAGGGTCACCTCCTCCCTCAGGATAAAACATCTAAGCAGAGGGGTAGACAGAGTAATTTTCATTCCTTTCGAAATTTCAAGGGAGTCCCCTCTTCCGCTAAACAGGAAGGGAATTTTGCACAAGCCAAGTCCATCTGGAGACCCAACCAGGCTTGGAACAAGGGTAAACAATCCAAGAAGCCCGCTGCTGCTCCCAAAACAGCATGAAGGGGCGGCCCCTGATCCGGTAGGGGGCAGACTTTCTCTCTTTGTCCAAGCATGGATACGAGACGTTCAGGACCCATGGACACTAGAAATCGTGTCTCAAGGGTATCAGTTGGAGTTAAAAAATTCCTTCCCAAGGGGAAGGTTTCTTCTTTCACGATGGTCTGTAGACCAGATAAAAAGAGAGGCGTTCTTACGATGTGTAAAAGACCTCTCCATTATGGGAGTAATTCGCCCCGTTCCAAAGCAGGAACAGGGGCAGGGGTTTTACTCAAATCTTTTTGTGGTTCCCAAAAAAGAAGGAACGTTCTGACCCATTTTAAACCTGAAGAGTCTAAACAAATTTTTAGAGTTCCATCCTTCAAGATGGGGAGACTATTCAGACAATTCTTCCTTTGTTCCAGGAGGCTCAATATATGACTACCGTGGACTTAAAGGATGCATATCTTCATATTCCTATCCACAGAGATCATCACAAGTTCCTGAGGTTTGCCTTTTTGGACAAACATTTTCAGTTTGTGGCACTTCCTTTCGGACTGGCCACGGCACCCAGGATCTTTACAAAGGTTCTAGGGTCTCTGCTGGCGGTCCTCAGGCCGCGGGGCATTGCGGTGGCACCTTATCTAGACGATATTCTGATCCAGGCGGCGTCATATCAGCTGACAAAGTCTCATACCAACATGGTTCTATCCTTTCTAAGGACTCATGGGTGGAAGGTGAATCTAGAAAAGAGTTCACTAACTCTACAGACAAGGGTTCCTTTCCTGGGAACTCTAATAGACTCTATGTCCATGAAAATCTTCTTGACGGAAGTCAAGAAGTTAAAGATTCTGAATACATGCTGATCCCTTCAGTCCAATCCTCAGCCATCAGTGGCTCAGTGCATGGAAGTAATTGGATTGATGGTGGCGGCAATGGACATCATTCCTTTTGCTCGTTTTCATCTCAGGCCTCTACAGCTGAGCATGCTCAGTCAGTGGAATAGAGATTATGCAAATTTGTCTCAGATAGATCTGGATAAGGAGACAAGAGACTCTTCTTTGGTGGTTGTCGCAGGATCATCTGTCCCAAGGGACGTGCTTCCGCAGACCCTCATGGGTGATAGTGACAACGGACGCCAGTCTACTAGGATGGGGAGCAGTCTGGAATTCCCTGAAGGCTCAGGGTATGTGGACTCGGTCAGAGTCTCTACTTCCAATAAATATTCTGGAGTTGAGGGCAATATTCAATGCGCTTCAGGCTTGGCCTCAGTTGACTGCGGCCAAATTCATCCGATTTCAGTCTGACAACATCACGACTGTGGCTTATATCAATCATCAGGGAGTAACAAGGAGTTCCTTAGCAATGACAGAAGTATCCAAAATAATTCGGTGGGCGGAGGCTCACTCTTGTTATCGGTCAGCAATCTACATCTCAGGAGCAGACAGACGTTTCATCCGTGGGAATGGGAACTCCATCCGGAGGTCTTTGCATCCCTGATTCTCAGATGGGGCAGACCGGAGCTGGATCTTATGGCATCTCGTCAGAATGCCAAGCTCCCGAGATACGGATCCAGGTCCAGGGATCCTCAGGCCGAACTGATAGAGGCCTTGTCAGTGCCTTGGTCATTCAACCTAGCTTATGTGTTTCCACCATTTGCTCTCCTTCCCCGGGTGATTGCTCGGATCAAACAGGAGAGGGCTTCAGTGATTCTCATAGCTCCTGCGTGGCCTCGCAGGACTTGGTATGCCGATCTGGTGGACATGTCATCTCTGCCACCGTGGAAGCTTCCATTGAGGCAGGACCTTCTCATTCAGGGACCCTTCCATCATCCGAATCTAATTTCTCTTCAGCTGACTGCTTGGAGATTGAACGCTTGATTTTATCCAAGCGAGGGTTCTCTGATTCGGTCATCGATACCTTGATTCAGGCACGTAAGCCTGTTACTAGAAAGATTTACCATAAGATATGGCGTAAATATCTTTATTGGTGCGAATCCAAGGGTTACTCATGGAGTAAGATTAGGATTCCTAGGATTTTGTCCTTTCTCCAAGAAGGATTGGAGAAGGGGTTATCAGCAAGTTCCTTAAAGGGACAGATTTCTGCTTTATCTATTCTGTTACACAAACGTCTGGCAGAAATTCCGAATGTTCAATCCTTTTGTCAGGCTCTGACTCAGATCAGGCCTGTGTTTAGATCTATTGCTCCTCCTTGGAGTTTAAATTTAGTTCTTAGAGTTCTTCAAGGGGTTCCGTTTGAACCTATGCATTCCATAGATATTAAGTTGTTATCTTGGAAAGTTTTATTTTTAGTTGCTATTTCTTCTGCTCGCAGAGTTTCTGAGCTTTCAGCTCTACAATGTAATTCTCCTTACCTTATTTTTCATTCCGATAAGGTAGTGTTACGTACCAAACCTGGTTTTCTTCCTAAGGTTGTTTCCAACAAAAACATTAATCAGGAAATTATTGTTCCTTCATTGTGTCCCAATCCTTCTTCTAAGAAGGAACGTCTGTTACATAACTTGGACGTGGTCCGTGCCCTGAAGTTTTACTTGCAGGCGACTAAAGAATTTCGTCAATCATCTTCATTATTTGTTGTTTTTTTCCGGAAAACATAGGGGTCAGAAAGCTACGGCTACCTCCCTTTCTTTTTGGCTGAAGAGTATCATCCGTTTTGCATATGAGACTGCTGGACAGCAGCCTCCTGAAAGAATTACGGCTCATTCTACTAGGGCAGTGACTTCCTCATGGGCATTTAAAAATGATGCTTCTGTTGAACAGATTTGCAAGGCTGCAACTTGGTCGTCTCTTCACACTTTTTCCAAATTTGATACTTTTGCCTCGTCCGAGGATGTTTTTGGGAGAAAG